>NW_018020655.1:126177-200633 GCF_002006095.1 Pseudomyrmex gracilis
TGTAATATATAATATATATAATATATATAATATGTATAATATATTTTATAGTATATAATATAGAATATAAGTTATAATATATATTATATAAAATTGCTTGTAGGCAGGTAGAAGAAGTTAACCTGAGTTGAAAAGTTTTGAACGAGGGTTTTGATTACATTTCATAAAAAAGAAATTATTAAATAAATTAAGCCAATCATCGCTGACCTTTAGCTGGGCGCATGCCAGTGAGCTGCGCGGAACGCTTATGCACATGTAACGCGTGGTTCACTGACGTGCGTTTAATATATTTTATAGTATATAATATTCATATTGTTCTGAAAATTAGTGCGCAAAACACTGCAGTGTTTAAAATGATGGTACGTTTGATCGACGAATTGATACGAAAGAAACAAAGAGTTGTTTATTCCGATTGGTCAATAGTAGTGTCATCTCGTAGAAATGCGTCTTAATGCATTAGACGAGCACAGTCTGATGCAGAAACGCCTTCCCGCGTGTAGGTGGAGCAAACAGTTTCAGTTGAGAGTTTGTGTGCGCTTTTCTAACAGATACTATTCACTTTTCGGTGACTATTGTGTCGGAGAGAGATGAGACGACCGGACAAACTGTGTCAGTTTGTTTCCGACGAGAGTGTAAGGTTCATCATTATAACCGACGTCGAGCTGTCAAATTTGTTTGTCGCGAAATAGTTCAAGAATCGTTGCAACGCAACACAACGCAACTACCTGGACGCGCGCTTCGTATCTCGGTGGGAATAATTTCTGCAGCAGATAGTACGCGTTCACGAGAGCAAGATGTCTGGTTTTATTTGGTTTCGACGTGATTCGACGTGTGTGTGCATGTGTGTTTGTGTGTGCTCGCGTGTCTCGTACACACAGTGACACGGAGAGAGAGAAAAGCTAGACAGCCATATTAGAACCACATCGCGACTGTAGACATGAAATGTCTTCTATCCTTCACGTTTCATTCTCCCGATATCGCGCACCGTCCCATTATGTTCTCGTGTCAGCGATAAGTGCCACGGCTCGTATTTCCGTGTCCGCGCGTCGTGTTCCGTGTGCATCACGCGTCAGTCGCGTCTCACGTACGTGCGCGCATTTTTTCCACAACAAATCCAAAGGTTGCGAACTTTTTCCTCGGATTTAACCGTAGGAAAAAAAACGTGCGAGAGCTATTTGCGGTTCGGCGTGTTCGGCGCGACGAGAGAGGAGAAAAAGAGAGAAAGAGAGAGAACCGAGAGAAGAAACATGTTTGGAAATCACATCGACAGTGCGACGAAAATGACGTAAAGCTTGTTGCGGTGCGTGTGTTTTCATATATAATAAAGGTGGAAATAATAATACACGGAGAGAAAGTTAAGAAGAGATAGAGGGAGAGAGAGAGAGAGAAACGAAGAGGAAGTGTGCGCGTGAGAACGAGAGAGAAAGCAAGAGGGGAAGAGAGAAAGAATGAGAAAGGAAGAGAGACATGTCAGTGGATAAATTGCAACAATTTGCTTAAAGGGTCGTGGCAACGGAGAAGAGAGGAGAAACTATGGCACTGCTGCAGTCGGAATCGGGGCGAACTACGGATTCATAGTTTTTGCGTTATTATTCTATATGTGTACTGGCCTTTTTTTTTTTTTCACGCGAAAACGCACAGAGATTGCTCATATCCGCGCGCGGCCAATGCGGCGAATAAATTCACGAGGAGAAGCGCAATAACGTCGGCGGGAGTTTCCCTCTGATCGCGCTCTCGCTCTTCTTCAGCTCGGAGAGAAGAAACCGGAGGAGGAAAACGAAGAGAAATAAAAATCCGGAATATTTTGGCACTCGCGCACACACACACACACAAACACTATCTGTGTGTATGTCTCCCTCTCCGCACCACCTGACACGTGCGCTCTGTCCAAGGGAAACGGAGCGGTCTATATATGTCTACGGTGCTTTTGTGCGGCTCGGCTAATAGACTCAAAATTACTGGTATGGTTCTGCGATTCGCCCACGATGTCGGTCTACGCGACGATATTGCCTCTCATCTTTGTGGGGTTATTAGGTAACGTATTGATACATTTGTCGCAACAAACAACGCGCTGCTGTGCGAACGCAAATCTTGTATTTTCCGTTTCGATCTCTCTTTCCCTAGTGTTCGCGCAAAATCGACTTCTTCGCGAAAGAGGAACGGAGAAATTCGAAACAGCAGTTAAAATTCCAGCTATTTCTAAATATTGTTCGGAACTTGATCGACGCGAAATTTCATGAAACTCACGTGTAAACTAATAACGATTGTGCATGTAAACGCTTCAAGGTCGTTTAGCTGAGTGATACACACACAAGAGTTCTTCAAACCTCTCTGTTTGTTTCTCAAACCTTGCTCTTTGTACACAAATGTTTAAAGGACAAGAACTGCCTCTAGAGGCAGTCACTAGTGGACTTTCAATCAGAATCATAAATTTGTGAAAGATGTACACTATATTAGTTTATTAAATTTAAATTTAAATTTAGAATATCAGATCTACAAGATTTCAGGAAAAAATACCGGTTATCTAAGAGTTAAGAAAAGATAACACATGTCAGATTGTCTCTATTGTGGCCAAAATTTTATTTCAGGAACTATATTTGGAAAGGATATTAAAGGTTCTGCCTTTTGTGAGTTTTACAATGACACAATGTGTAAGGCCAACATGTCTGAGCAGGAATGTTCAGGGAGAGAAGAATGCGTCTTGCACGATCCGGACAAGCGTAATCACTGTTACGTGTTATGGGCGATTGACATTGTCACCGAAAAGCCGATAGTCAGATTGAAGGTCAGTTAACAAGGGATCACTTGGCGTTAATTGTTGAAAAAGAAGTGATTTACATATCTTATCGCTGCTGATTGTTTACAGGGTTGTTTCCTAGATAACAATGACTGTTACGACAAAACACATTGTATCGGAGATAAGACCGAGAAGGGATTGTATTTTTGTTGCTGCGACGGTAATATGTGCAACCAAAACTTCACCAAGAATCCACATCCAACGTCATCATCCAAGCCTACGTCGCCTACCGTTACCCATGGTATATTATTTTAACGTTGTGTTTTGTTTGTTGTACATGAATAATAATGTATTCAAGTACAACTCATTTTTGCTTTCAGAATCTGAACCTGTGCCCGATACGGAGCAACGAGCGATAACGCTATCTCTACTGATATCATTTCCTATGCTTCTTACGCTTAGTTCACTTTTTCTATGGTGGTTTTGTCGTCGTCGAAAACTAGGATATTTCAACGAGGTTGCATTTTTTTTTTGAGATTATTTCACAAACAAAACAATTCTATTTGCAAAAATATAAAAAGTTGTATCTCTTCAGGTACCGACGTTGGAACCTCTGCCACTGCCGCAATCTTTACCCAATGTAGGTTTACGACCGATACAACTTCTCGAGATCAAGGCTCGAGGTCGTTTCGGAGCGGTCTGGAAGGCTCAGCTCAAGAATGAGATTGTGGCGGTCAAAGTGTTTCCTATCCAGGACAAGCAGTCGTGGCAGACGGAGCAAGAAATTTTCAAGCTCGCACACATGGATCACGAGGACATATTACATTTTATCGGCGTTGAAAAGCGCGGTGACAACTTGCAGGCTGAGTTCTGGCTGATCACGGCGTATCACGAAAAAGGCTCGCTCTGCGACTACCTGAAAGCGAATGTTGTTACGTGGCACGAGATGTGTAGAATTGCAGAATCCATGGCAAGGTAATTTTTAACATATTAGTTACGACGCGCAAGTCTCCGATGATGTGTGACATGCTTTTATTCAGTTTTAAAGTTTCTTTACACTTTATAATAAAAAACGCAATTCGTTATTATCAGAGGTCTGATGCACCTACACGAGGAGATCCCGGCCAACAAAGCGGACGGATACAAACCGGCCGTGGCTCACAGGGATTTTAAGTCGAAAAACGTTCTGCTCAAGGCAGACATGAGCGCGTGCATAGCGGACTTCGGTTTGGCGCTCATCTTTCACCCGGGAAAACCCTGTGGCGATACACACGGACAGGTAATGCATAAATTGTCTGCGTATCTCATCACGGATAATCTGAATCGTAATACATTTATCACAATAATGAAAATTTTATAATTCTGCGATCACAACAGGTTGGAACGCGTAGATACATGGCGCCGGAAGTTTTAGAAGGGGCAATAAATTTTACCAGAGATTCATTTCTACGTATCGATATGTATGCTTGTGGGCTAGTGTTATGGGAATTAGCTTCAAGATGTACTGTACAAGATGTACGTATCGCCCAACGTGTCTCACGAACCGCGCGTTTCTTTTTTTTGTCAAACCAGTAATTTTGCTGATTGTTTTTCTTATTTCGTCATCAGGGACCAATAGGAGAATATCGATTACCGTTCGAGGATGAGGTCGGTCTGCATCCTACTTTAGAAGACATGCAAGAAAGCGTTGTTCATAAAAAAGAAAGACCGCTTATTTTAGAAACTTGGCGTAAACATCCAGTAAGTAATGCATTTTCATTAAAAGAGAGTTACATATTAACCTTATGCACTCGAGAGGCGATCCTTTCAGTCGCCACTTAATTCGGCAAAATTACAAAGCTTGGTATTCAATATAAGATTCTTGCATAATAATGCAAAAATACATAAAATATATTGAAATAAAATAGTTTTATTCGTTAAGTTACGATTTATTTTCATGTCAGTTGTAAAACAACATTTCATCAGAAAAAAGCTTCGAGTGCAAAAAGTTAAAAGCTGAAGGAGAAACACGTGAGCTACGACCGATTGTGTGTGTGTTTTTTTTCTTCAGGGACTTTTATCAATTTGTGATACGATGGAGGAGTGTTGGGATCACGACGCCGAGGCGCGTCTCTCCGCCTCGTGCGTGGTGGAACGAGTCGCTACTCTTAGCAGAACTCTTGTATTAAATTCATCCACTTTGATTCGAGTTGATAACACCAACGAGATTATTACTACCAAGGAGTCTAGTATGTAGTTAGCGCCTATTCATCCGTTATAATCAGTGACGGGCATTCAGAGAGTCTTCGATACGTTTTTTTCGATAATAATCGTCGTCTACGAGCCATTTGACATTTTTTTCTTTTCGCAAATTCAAAAACACAGAATTGTCTCAGATGTGTCCGTCGCTGATTGTAAGCTTCAGTTTTGACTGGCACAATTTTTGTATCATAATTTTGTTAATATACATATCAATGAGGAATGTTAAAACAATAGGAAAAGACAAACGTATATATACGCTTCGATCACACTTTTTGCTACATTTGATGAATAATTTATTAATTTATTTTTGCGACGTATCACACGCGTGTTATATAATGGCCATTTTTACACATACGCAAGCATGTGTGTACAATTACGTATGCGTTATTTATATACATATTTACGTGCACATGCGCACATATGTGTACAATAACATACATAATACACACAATATGTATACATGTATGAATGAAAACAGCCATTATGTATCGTCCGTTTCGAGACTCCTCTCGCGTTTGCATTTGTCTCGAAAACTTCCAGTTAGAACTCGACTAGATTCTCGCCACTATCCTCGCGCGATTTTGTCGTACGAAACAATCTGAATTTTTTGGAAAAAGTTCGGATACCCTTGTGTAACGAAATCGCGCGAAAGGAAAGTTTTAATTGTTTTTTTTTTTTTTTTTTTAGTAAAGTTTTATGACATCTGGGAGTCTCGGATAAAATTATACATTGGTTAATTATTTTATTTCGATGCCTTTGGACACGACGTTTAAATCTTGACAGATCTAACGCGGGATTGGGGATCATTTTTCCATAATCATAGAACAAGTGGGAATGCAAATTGAATAAAATTATCACACTCTTTTGTATTTTTAACAAATCAAACAATCGCGGAAGAAAGAAACCGCCAAAACTAAAGATAATAATTGAATAAAATATTTAAAACATCTACAATCGACGTAAAATATCGGGAAAATAAAATTCTAAATCTCAAGAATGTAAAAAAAAAAAAAAAAAACAACTTGCAGCTTCACGGACCGCGCGCGATCTACGAAAGGTCAATGAGAAACGATCGTGAAAAGTCCAAGGCCGGTATCGACAGTCCGATCTTGTTCAAGATCCTCTTAAATTTTTATCTCGCGATACGATCTTACGTAAGATCTGAATCATTATTTTGACGGGGAAAAATTTTACAAACAAGAAAAAAAAGACAAAACACAAAAATAAATAAACATACACAAACAACAAACGTTGAATAACGTAAAGTTAACAAATAGTGAAATACCTACTAGTTATCTACTTGCCAAATTATATCGCCTATATATTTATATAATGTGTATATATATATATATACACATACACACACACATATATATATGTATATATATATACATATTATGTTTTGTATATATGAGTGCGCGGTGTGTATGTATGCGTGTGCATAGGAGCGAGAGCGAGAGAATCTCTTGTTTTTTTTTTGTTTTTTATCGTAAATATAATACTCAACCCTTTTGTCAATTCTTGCAGTAATTCGCAAAGAACGTCTCGTGAGAGTTACATAAGTCATACTTCCATTTATAGAGAGAGAAAGAGAGAGAGAATTAGCGGATTATACTTTTAGAAACGTATTTGACGGATATCCGATATTGTTTTGCAACCGACTCCGAGATTTAATGGAGAAAAATAAGCGCGACAGATCCGTGACTTCGTTTAACTTTACTTACACAGTCGAAAACAATCCGCGAGATTCATCAACATATCCTAAATGATATATAAGCGAGCGAGAATGAGAGGAACGAATGAATGAGCGAGCGATAGAGAAAGAATAAACGTTCGGAGCATATTTTGACGATATACTAATGTGTTAATTAATCATTATACCGAGATGTAACATATACAGACCTTACACATACACACACACACACACGTATATAATACATATAGATATACGTTTTTTTTTTACTATGTAGCGTGCTTGAACATTTTTAACGTGTCAAACTTATTTTTATTATTTCTATACGTTTCTTATCGACAATGAGAGTTTTTGAACATCTTAAGAAAGAGAGAGAGAAAGAGAGAGACAATGTTCACACTGTAATATGAAAATTAGAATTAGGTTTAAGAAAATTTACGCGGCATGCGTCTCACAGATTCTTATTGCTGGCAGCTGGCACCAATTACGAGGATTTTAATTTTGTTTGCAAAAACGTAAGAAAGTGCTTTTTAAAGTCGCGACAAACAGATCGGCGGCGCTTTGTGTTTGCGCGACTGGCATCGTCTTCAAGATCTGTTGCAAATGTAAAAGTACACGCCAAATTGCAAAGCGTTTTGTTGAATTACTTACCAGTTGATTCCGAACTTGGTTAGTTAAAACTTTGCAAAAACTTTTTAGCATATCCGCGGTTGGAAGTAAAGTCGGAATATTTCGAGCGAGAAAACAGGAGTGTGTGTATAGAACATGTATATCTGTGTGTGTTCGCGCACACATCCCATCGATTTTTTTTTTTTTACCGAGTTGTTTTGAACCAATAGATTTGTTTTAGAGATAAAAATGTGTACATATATATATATATATATTTCTTTTGAAGCTTCGCGAGTAATTTGCGCATCGCCGTTTTGAAAAAGAAGAAAAAAAGGAACAAAAAAACACGCACAACTGTACATACACACACACACACGCGCGCGCGCGTACGTAATATGTGCCACTGACATTCCTCATTGATTACTGGAAGCGCGGCAAATTGACTCGATCCACACACACACACACAGATACACACACACACAAAGTGTGCTAAATGAAAAATCCAGCGAAGCCTTTTTCCTATACAAAGAGCCACGTCATTTAATATATATACAATATACATATATATATATATATATATATATACATAATATATCATTACATGTAAAACTGATAATATAATCTTATTATTGCGTTGTGACTGGTTACAACAGTTGTCGTTGCTTATGTTTGAGACTGGCATTGAGGCTGAAAATTGGATGTGTTCTGGCCGCGAAAAAAAAAGGAAAACAAAATTTCCGGGGATGCGAGAGAAAGAGAGATAATTGAATGAGAAAACCGGTGGTGCTTAACGACGTGTGTATGCGAGACGCGCGCGTGTGTGTGTGCGAGCGGAGAGAGAGTTCGTTCCTGTTATATTGTGTTAGCCAATAAGTAATGTAGGATTTTTTTTTCATAGAGCGTCGTTTCTACTGTTTTCGAAACACAAGACTATTCACAACTTATAAAAACGAGAGTATAATTTGAAAGCTGACATTTAAACGTGTAATCAAAAATAAGTTTATTATATTTTTTTTATTTATTTATTGAGCGCTTATTTTGGCTTAAACATGGATAACAAAGAGATGTACTTTCGTGCAATTATCGTCACTCCCTACGTATAATTACATAAGTGTCACATATGGGATTTTCAGTTTATTGCATAATGACACTTAGAAAGTCATGTTCTTTATGGTCACCAAATATTAAAAAAAAATATTCATAAATAAGGTACAAATTTGAAACCGNTAAAAAAAAATATTCATAAATAAGGTACAAATTTGAAACCGAAAGATCCCTAACTATAGGGAAACATATGAAGCTTTATACTTTTAAACTGCTCTCCTCTAAAATTTGCGTTTTGGAGTTACGGGATTATACGTAGGGAGTGACGATATGCTCTTTTATTTTTGCTAAGATAAAAATGCAGTACAAACAAAAACAAATTCTGATGTTGGTACTGTGAATACAAAGAAAGGTACAAAGGTGGTAAAGAGTATTGCTTTATGAGCTTCTGCTTAATCAGACCATGAACTTAGATAAGTCTGATATTTGATGCTTTCGCGGTTTGTTGTATTAATATTCAAAGATGTTTTTCGGGTTTGAACCGCGTTGTATTGTCATTTTTATACCGGTATAAAAATGACACTAACGCGATTCAAACTCGAGAAACATCTTCGAATGTAAACTCTGATAAGTATTGCTCACAATTAGATTAAACGAAAACATTAAGAAAAAACGATCGGAACTTGCCTGTAAAAAAGGAGTAATTTTCCATCAAGACATGCGAGGTCTCACGTAATCAATACAGACTCGGCAAAAATTTAAGAGAACTGAATTAGGAAGTTATTAATATATATCACATACACACATCCACTTTATTCACCTGACTTAGCATCATCTGATTTTCATTTATTTCGTTCTCGGCAAAATTCGCTGAGTGAAAAAAATTTTGATTCTTTAGAACTCTGCGAAATGTGTATGTTTCAACATTTCTTGCTGAAAACAATTTCGAAAGAATGGTATCATGAAGTTACCTGTAAAATGGTATAATTGCACGAAAAAATACATTTCTTTGTTACCCACGTTTAAACCAAAATAAGTACTCAAGAAAAAGTCATCGATCAAAATGGTTAATACGTTAATGAATAGTTTTCTGTATTAAAAAATAATTAATTTTGTTTTTTATTGCTGAAATATTAGGAATATCGAAATCCAGTGTTAATAATAACTATCTGCGTCAACTTGATTAATTTCCAGATATGACGTTTGAGTTCCACGATTTAAGTGAACAAAATTTAATCGATCGAATTTCGGATTGTGATTTATTACTTATTGGCCAATCCAATAATTACTTCTCAAAACATAAGCAACGATGTATTGAGTCTTGTTTGTTATAAAGTACCTGGTAGTTACAATCGAATTAATAGAATTGAGGAATTTATTGACATCTTTCCACACATACACATACATACAACACGATGAGGTAAACACACACACACACATACACAGCACACGTTTGATCGATTTGTATTTTGCGACATCATCTCGGCGCGGTTTTTATTTACGGATTTTATTACATGTAATTTGTTTTTATATAAGGTTTAAGTAAGAAAAACAGAAACTCTAATCATCACAGGTTTAAGATACTAATCGTTGCGCAAACATGTATGTTTCACGCGTGGCTCTATAATTTAACGCAATTTACGTATTATTTATTGTTACCAAATAATAATACGCGTTTGAGTTTTTTTTTTTATTTTTTAATTTTCTCGAAAACCAAAAAAAGAGCAATCGGCTTAATGTATGTAAGCGAGGTCGTTTTTCTTTTTCTTTTCATTTTTCGAAGCAATTTCTTTGTCAGAGTAGGAGTAATAATGTACATGTATATACGCGATATATAAGTATATGTAAGGATAATGTAGGATATAAATTATTCATATTTATATCAGCAACGTATACGTTGCAATCTATCGAAAGGAGCAATGAAATAAGTGTTTTTATTCCATAAAAGAAAAAGCGACAATTTCAATATAAATCTATTAAAACAATTAAACACCGAGAGAGAGAGAGATTTTGTTGCCCCCTGTTTCTAACGCAATTACAATTGTTGCAATTGATTAATTTTGTACACACCATGCAATTTATATATTTATGTACTTTTCAGATATAAATTAATTTTAACAAGTTAATTTTACACCCCAGACAGCACGTGACCTCCAAGAGACGACTTCGAAACGTCTCATCGTCTCTTGGAAATCTTCAAGATGTTCTCAGATGTCCTCTCCGTGCGCTGTCTGGGATGCATTTTGCGCGCGCAATTGTCACAAAGTGATGATTAAATATCGCGCGTGTCGATTAAAATCTTCAAAAAAAAAAAAAAAAAAAAAAGTGTTTCAATCCGCGCCGTCGAAAAAAATCCGAACAGCGCGTTATTCGATACGAGGAATAAATCGCGCGTTTCGAAACGTTGCCAGACTCTACCGGCTGTGTGTATATATAATTGCTTCTTCTTTTCTCGAAATTGGAACCATATCCGAGCGCTCTTTGAGAGGATAATGCGTTGCCATTCGAATCGAGAGGGAGGAGGAAGGAGACTCTGCAAGAACTTTCGCAAACGCGAATATCGTTACACACATCGTTGTACTGAAGATATTGTGATGATTGAAAAAAAAAAAAAAACCGATTAAAATAAATGAGAATTTTCACCAACTTTTCTATGTTGTTCTTTTTTTTGTGTTTTTTTAAATTAGTTGATTATTCGCGAACTTCACGTATCCGCGATATCACGACGTCGTCGTCGTCGTGGTGTGTGTGTGTGTGTGCACGTGCTGTCACCTTCGATGTTCACGCAAAGCAGCCCGGCGGAATGCGAGGAAATTATACAATTTCCGGTCATGTGCCGCGATGGGGGTTTCAACCTTCTTTTTTTTTGTTCACGCGCGCGCGCACACATACACACACACACACACACACGTTACCGTTCGCCGTCGTTGACAACAACGTGCACTTGACATTCGTCCGGTTATCCGCTCGCATGCGGAGTCGCAATGCAATTTCGCGACGGAACAAGCATGCACTTTGATCCGAAGAGACGTGCGAGACCGACGTAAAATTCTTCGAGTATTCCTCTGCTTCCGCAATCTAATCCGTACAACGACGATTTCGATCGTGCAAAATCTGCGACGAGTCTTTTACACGGGGGCGAGGGGAGGTGTACGTATAAATATTAAAAATATATATATTTTTTTTTTCAAATTAAACTCGAAGTTTTTTACTCGCGATGTTACATGTATGCGAGAAACAAAGGGCTTGAAGAGGACACTGAGAAGGGAGGCGTGGCGGTGTGGGGGTAAGTGTAGAGAGACGGCGAGGGGGAAAGGTGGAAAAGGGTGCTGGAGAAGAGGATAAGGGGTGCACCCTCTCTCGCTCGGACAGAGAGAGAGAGAGGAGAGAAAAAGAGAGAGAAAAAATAAAGAGAAAGAGGACAATCAGATTTTAGGGAGGCGTTTACGGTCCGCATTCTTCCTTCTTCCATTAGTCGCATAATCGACTCTCTTTTCTAACCCTAATCCTTGCCGCCGCGACCATCGGTGGCGGTGGTGGTACGTGTCTTACCGCAACCCTCGCCTCCACCGCCGCTTATCCTTGTCCCTCCGCCGGTTAGGCGCGACCAATCCCCTCTGTGCAAAACCCCTCTCTTAACAGGCTCTTTCCCATACCACCCTCGGCGGATCGATGCGCGGTGGGTGACTCCTTCACCCTCCGTGGCGCGGCGCTGTTGTCGCTTAAGCGCCGCTCAGTCCGAACGCAGGGTTCACTCAGTCGACGAACGTTTGCCACGAGACTTCGATCTCTCCACTGCATTTTGCACACGCTATCCTTATCTCTCTCTTTTTCTATTCACTTACCTGCATCTGTCTCCACTTTTCCTTTTTCTCCGCTTGGTAGATAGAGAGGCCCCAGCAGCGGCGACCGGGGAAGGCGTGCGTAGTAACCGCGCAACGGTTCACGTCAACGGAAGTCTCGCCGTTATACCCTCGTGCTTTCGGTTACTTCGACCTATATAGTCAACCCGTACAACCCCCGTTTGTCCGCTTCGACCGGTTGCGGATCTACCTGCGGCGCAGCGAGGTGAGTGGGCGACCCTATCGCACATCTACACCTTCACACACGCTTAGCCTTCCACTGGCATCAAATACAGTGCATTCCTTGAGCTTTATCTGCTAATTTTCAAACGCGCACACGTTTTATCCGCAAATTTGTATTTTGTCTTTCGTGCGTCTTGCTTGAAAAATTTTTTTTTCGCACCACCACCCTTTCGCGCGCGCACACACACACACACACACACACACAGGATTTTTATTTCGCGTAAGGTTTCTTTTTCCATTTTTCCGCGGATATTTTTTTCATCCTCGCACACAACAATATACAACTAAAATTCTCGCTTACATAAATACACGAAGCGCACACATACGTGTGCGCACACATTTTGAATGTGTATTCAAGATCGAATTTATTGTGAATTTCGAAATGTGCGAACTTTCGAAACAGTTTTTTCTTGGAATGAAAAACCAAGTTGAACTTAAAAAGAAAACCACATCACATACATCTTGTAATAAAAATTTAAATACGGTTTTTCGATATTATTCGAAGAATGTAATTCAAAATAAAAATTGCGATCTAAATTAAGTGTATTTATAAAAAAAAAAAAAAAAATTGGCTTCCGACAAATTTAAACGTAAATTCAATCTCGAGATTTGTCGCAAGCTTTTTATTTTTTTCAAGCAACGGAAAGTATACGTCGAGCAAGAAGAAGAGATGTAGACGCTCGCGTACGTTCTCCTATTTTTTAATAACATTAAAATGTGTCTAAATTTCTTTCTCCTCTTTCTCTCTCTTTTTTTTCTCCTCAAAGACGTTTGTTTTATTAAGAGTAACGAAAGCACATTAAAAGAAAACAAAATTTGTACGAACATTTTCGTAAAAGATATTCAAGTCGCAAAAACACGGCACTTATGGGGAAAAGTGTTTGTTTGTCCTTTTAATATTGATGCAATTTGAGCAATTTGCGAATACGGAGTTGTCTAAAATAAAAAAATAAAAGAGAGTGAGAACGGGGGGAGGGGGGGGATACTAATTACTCGTTAGTAGCCACATTGACAATCAATAAGAAAAATGTTTTCGATTCTTACAAAACCAATACTTCGACGAATTTCTTCGAAAAATCATACCGACTGATTTATTCTCGTGTTTAAAACACAGCGTCCATTTTTATTTAAATTTAATCGATTAACTTTTTTCATCATCCTCGAATAAAGTATTTATTATTTATTAGCGCAACTCTCTTTTTCGAGACCCATTCGGTTTTCTCAGACATACTCTACGCGTATCGAATATCCAATGTGTATTTTAGTTCATTGGATATCTCTAGTGTATATTCTCTCTCCCGCGCGGCTTATGGTCTCACACGGTGCTGTCATCTATTGGCAGAGACAAGCTTAAATAATATTCGCTAATATATATTTGACACAAAACTGTCCTGAAAAGAGATTGCCTTGGTTGCGCTTCTTCGGGGAAAAAGAGAACTCATTTCTTTTTCACAAGCTAAAACAAGGTCGGATCCGAATTCTATATTTAAGATCTCTCTATTTTCAATTTGTTTTATTTTACATAAAGTTTTTTTTGTTTTTGCGCGACGTGTTTGCGCGAAATGTGTTCTCGATAACGGATTTAAAATAATGTTTCCCCGAGACAAATCCGGATTTCAAGTAACGATGCGAGATTAATCGATGCGAAATATCCGCTTTCTCTCTCAATTTGCATTTTCTCGAAACAGTGAGAGAGAGAGAGAGAAAGAAACCTCGAAACGTGAATTCTTGATAAGCGAAAGGTCAGAGGATATTCGCGAGATCCTCCACCGAACCACGTCGCTCGATGTCGTTTCGGACAATCGATTCCACAAGCTGGACGACCGTGTTATACGGATCGCGTGTTACACAGAAATTGCCTTCTCGCATGAGAAGTCGCATCAATTATGGACAAGCTACGCGGGTCCAGACGATTCATCGCATCTGAATATTCTCACATTATGACGTTTTCGATTCCGTTCGTCTCGAAGGTGAAACATCTGACAGTCGGAGATTTTTAATATTAATTCAACCAAAAAAACATGTCAAATGCTCAGAATTTGACTTTTGTTACATGAGAAATCGACTGGAATTCTCTCTTGAAATTATTTGCATTTCACGACGCAAGTTTTTATTACCTTCGACTAAAACACAAGTGACACATATATTATATTTTTCGTGTTTTTTATTTTTTATATTGTAGTAGCCTCTTGAATGTTTTCTTTTTGCCATAATTAATCTTGCGACTGATGACGACTCCAACTAAAGATCGAAACGTTCTGTCTAATATTATATAATATTATATAATATATTTCTTATCTTCTTGTTATCATTAAGTTTGCAATTGACAAAGACTCTAATAAAAGCTCGAAACGTTTTGTTTAATATTGTGTGACATATTTCTAATTTTTTGTAAATATTTTTAAGCAACATTTTGTGTCTTATACAACATCTTTGTAATTCGCAATCGACCTAAATTACACGTTTTTGTAAATTCACTCAACGAGTGTTCTGTGTGCTCTTTCTTTTTGATTAATTCAATTTAGACAGTCGCAAAATTATCTCAACAGTTGTCGTATAATGTGAATATTCAGAAATAAAGCTTCGTCGTACGTACGTACGATGCAATTTCGTGCGCGAAGGACGATTTCTCTCGACAGACTGCGCTAAGTAACTACTTGCGACGCAAAAAATGGTCTGCTGCAATAATTAAACGAAAGAGATGTGTCGCGCGGAGATGACGTCAAAAAAAAAAAAAAAAAAAAAAAAAGACCAGCGTCGCAGGCAAAAAATATATGTCGCTCTGTATGCAATCCTTATGCAATTCACGACAAATTTAATCTCGCGCCGTTAAACTATATTGGCCGAATAACTATCGCGAACATGGAGATTCGATCAATAATGAAACCGTATCGGTAAACACGGCATGAAAAAAAAAAGTTTGCATTTTCCCTTTGTGTCAAGTAAAAAAATATAAAAAAAAATTGAACGTGTCACGTGTAATGGAAATGTCACGATTTTTAATTTGAGTTTTTTTCGCCGTAGTATATCGAAAGCGATATCGAGAACTCACGCGCGGAAAGATAAAGTCTAATCGCGCTAATTTCGTAAAAATTATTATCGTTACTTTACGATTTACCGCCGCTGATGCGCAAAACGCGCTGACGGGGGTTGAAGGTGGAGGACCCTGCTCGCGCGCGAGGGGAGTGCGCGGACGATACTGTTCAGCGCATAAAATATGCATGTAGGTGCGCATGTTGATGAGTGCATGCGAAGGCAAGTAAATCTCGCAGTCGCGATTCACTCGCAGACTGCTAAATTACCACTCGAGTTAATCCGAGTATGAACTGATTGCGTATATACTCGCCCGGCGGGAGGTCGAGCAAGGGAAGAGAAAACGCAAAACATCCTATACAGAGAGAAAGCGAGAAAGCAAGAGAAAGAAAGAGAGAGAGAGAGAGAGCAGCATCCTCAACTGCTAGTGTCCGCCGCTGTTATTTGTCTTATTTGTGTCCGAATGTAAAGAAACGTTAATTTCGCCAAAGAGAAGGGAGAATGAGAGGATCTCGTCTCTCGTCTCCGTCCTCGCCGGAAAACAAAAACCAGGACGTACACTCCGTGTATGTTCGTGTTGCGCTCGCGTGCGCGCGTTTAATTTGTTTTATATGGAGAAACGTTCATTACGCAATTTCACAAAGAGCAAAATTTCGTGGGAAAGTTTCTGGTTTACCGAAACGTTTATTTTAGAATGCGGTTTGGATTTTCCACTTTGGGACTGAAACCGTAATCGTTTGTGAATAAATCAAAGGTCTCTTTTTAACGAGATTCATCAAACGGTATTCTCTTTGCGCGCGCGCGCGAAAATTACTTTTGAATGGAGTTGCAACGAATATCAGACAGGCGAATATTCGCAGGTATTCCGTCTATTCGGCTAACGAATTTTTATCGCTCGAATAGTTTTAACTGTAAAAATGAAAAAAAATTTAGAAAGCAGCGGCTAATGGACAGTTGCCACCTCGGCCGCGCACAGTTTTTTTCATGCTCGAGTATTTTATTCATTTACTTGTATCTAAGTAAAATTAATGTACGTCTAATATAGTACCTTATCTAATTTATGTATCTAACAAAATTAAATTAAATAAAACTTAAGTAAAATTTAATTGTTCCATAATGTACGCACGCATTTATTTAATACACACTAATTGTAAACCACAAAAGAAAACAAATTTGACGATTAAACTCATATCAATTTAATATGTAAATTTTTCTGACGTTAATTGCTCAATTATAATCTGTCATTAAGAGAAAATAATTCTATAAAAATAAACAATCGATAATTTTGAAACAAATAATTTTTTCAATAGTAGAAACGCGCGTTTGAAATTCGAACTATCTAACTTCTAACATTCGTTACATCTCTACTTTTTTTGAGATACAAAATTGTTAATAGTCCGACAAATTGGAGATGGAAAGCACTTGGAAATTTAATGACTGACCTTCGAACGCGAGATTTATTGTTTACACATCTATTGCTGACGACGAATTCGCGATGAATTTGATCAATGGGAGAATCGCTCGTTTTTTTTTTTTTTTTTTATCACACGTCACCTCTCCTTAAATTTCCATATCGCGCGAGAGGACCTTGCATTAAGCGCGTAATTTATCTCCGAATGTGGCCTTCGTCCCAGATTTTTTGCGGACGCGGGGCAGAGAGAAATGTCTCAGGACGGATCTCTCCGAGAGAGTTGCGCCCTCCCGAACTGTCATGTTCTATTGGCCGCTCGCTCAGACTATTTGCTCCTTTTTGCGCATTAAGGGCCACAACGACGAGAAAGCGAAGACGGGGGAGAAGAGACGCGGGGGGAAAGATTACACGTGCGCGCGATTCGCGTGTGATTTATTGCGGTCTTTTTCATTTTTTTTCCCTTCGCGTGATCAATCGCGATCTGAGTAGAGTTATTCAACGCTTCGTGCGGAAATCGTTCGATATCAAACGACCGCGCGTCTCGCAAAAGAGGAGCGCGCAACGTATATCGGTCGGAAATCACAAAATCACGCGGTGAACACAAAGGAGAAGCGGACATGTCTATCGCGCGCGATAATTAATCTATACAATTATGATTTTGTTGCAATTAGAGTAACAGCGTGGGTAATCGACACATTTGTGTCCGGTGGACATCGGTTGTGTGGGGCAACGATGGCTTATTATTACGTTATTATAGCGCGCGCGCGCACGTTTATTCGCTTGGCGAAGGTTATAACGTCACAAAGAGTGACGATGCTCGGATAAATTTCACGTGTCGCGCTAAATAGCCTATTAACGATAAATGGATATATCCTTTAGACGCAGAGCGCGATATTTTAATGGAATCGCGCGACATTAATTAATATTCTACTTCGGCTAAAATCTGCTTCTCCTCACGAAGATGAGAGGACAGGTCGGGAGGGGAGCCGCTCCCGGTAATATAGCTATCGGCAAATTGTATTTGGCGTCTATTAGCGTACACCCTGGTGCAGCTACAGCTGCCCCCTCCCATCCCTGATACGCTCCGCGGAAATGATAATACTGACAAAAAGAGAGAGAGAGAGAGAACGGCGCGAAAAGCGACAAAGGGCATCGCGAGCACACGCAGTTGCCAACTGCGTGTAGCGAGAGATAATGTTTCCGGTGTATTACAGTAAATTAAATACGCGACATGTTTCATGAAACTAATATATCTCCGCGAATTAACTCGCGGAACATCGCGAGGGAACATCTCCCGCTCCTGGGAGAGAGAAAGAGAGAGAGAGAGAGAGAGAGAGAGAAAAAGAAGGAAGTTAAAAGTTTAAATATTAATTTCCTACGCGCGCGTGCGGCGAAATTTCGTCAAATAATTTAGACGATCTCTCTCTCTCTCTCTCTTTCATTTTTTAACCTTTTCTCTCTCTCGGAAAAAGGTCGGAAGCGCATTTTTAGAAAAGAGAACGTTTGTACGACTGTTGAGCATTTTCGCGCGCACTTCGGCGCGCGATTTTTCAATCGGGAAAGAAACTGATTTCGCACACAGGGAGAGAAGTTCTTTGCTCGACGCGGTAAATAATATATCGGGGAGATTTGCACGGCGCGAAGAAAATTACATGATCGAAAAATTGACCGGGGCGCTGTTTGTTCTCCCAGTTCGGACCGCATCTTTTTCTCTCTGTCTCTCTCTCTCTCTCGTTCCTATGTTTTACACCTTCTCTTCTCCTTTTTCTCATGAATATCTTCCCCGCAGTCGATCATGCTGATCTCTTAAGAAGACGGAGGAAGTGGTTCTCGCCGGACAAATAGCCGGATCAGAGGCAAATACCCTATTTTTCCGCGTACGATCATAAACGCCTTTTACTTACGCTCCGGTTAAATCACTACAGAGCCAAAGAGAGAGAAATAACAATTTCGCATAACGCGGGACGTACCCGATATCGTATACGTTGCGAACGTTTGAGTCGCTTCTCGTATATATCTCGCAAAAACAATGAGAGAGCGCGGTACACGGGGTTGTACAATACCCCCGTACATATATCGAACTACAAAAGTATTGACATGGAAAATCACTAATGCGCGCATACATACGCAGTCGTTGCAATTTTTTCCCGGTGTGAAATATTGAGGGAAATGGATCCTGATGGTCATGTTATGTGAATGGATTTCATTCCTCTCTCTCTCTCTCTCTCTCTTCCGCTCTTTCTCTCTCTCTCCTTCGCCGTTTGATTCTGTCCTCCTCGACTTCGGAATCTTCCGCGCGCCAACCGGTTGCCATCGTGGCAACTTTGTTATCTCCGGCTGTGTCCATCAACCCCGTCAAACGTTTCCGTCGCTTTGTGCGACACGTCGAGCAGCGACGGCGCTCGCTTGCTCGCTCGATGTCAACTCTCGATGCCGTCGTCGTCGCGTTAGTTGCCGTCGTCGTCGTCGCTGTCGTCTCGACGGCTTATCCGTTTAATTAACGAGACAATACCCGGGGCCTGCAGATTGCACGCGCCGGGTCCTCGCGCGCCAAACGCGAACAATGTCATTATTGTTACTTCGTCTCGCCGCGCGCGCGCGCTTTACGCCCCCAACCCCCCAGTCGTGTGTCCTTATGTGTGTTTCTGCCATCCTGGATTTCGAAAAGTTTCACGCGCGCGCCATTCATCACGCGACGCTGTTTATTTCACGGTGCGCGAATGCGAAATCCTTCCTCTTTAGAAAACGGATCGTCTCGACCGACCTGATCAGAGACGATTGGAAGAATTTTCAGATCCATTGAAGAGGAGACAGACGTTCTATTTTTTTTTGTTTCAAAAACAATAAATAGAGAGCGTCTCATTTCTTCTCGTGACGTTTAAATATAGCGACTCCGAGAGGGTCTCGGAGTTGACGTAATTTGAGAATCTAATAATCTAAATTGAAACCATCTTTTCGAAGCGTCTTGTATTCCAATGCGACGGTAGGTACTGTCGCGCTGTTCATTTTCTGAAAGAACATTTACAACTTAACACGCAAATGTTAGGAGGAATCTGTGACCTAAAAAAGAGAGCGGAAAACGAAGAGAAAGAGAAAGAGAGAGAGAGAGGGAGAACTACTGCTTTAAACGAAACTACTTGCTTTTGCACCGGTCGGAACGTGCATACATTTTCCGCACGACGCAATAAGAGAACCAGGCCGAGGCGTACATTCCGCAATTTGTGTCTCGCGGGCAAAAGGGAACGTACGTAAAAACACGGTTTCTCTCCCTTCTCCCTCCAGATTTCGCGGATGCTTTTGTGGTATGACACTGATATATCGCAACTGCTTTTCGCTTACCTATTCATTTTCGTTCTTTTGCCGAAAGAAAGCGCATTTCCAAATTAATTAAAATTTCCGCTTATACCGAACAATATTCTGATAATTAACAATCGCGTACCGGTAGCGCTCTATTTTTTTTTTTTTTTTTTTTTTTCACTTGTGAACGCGCCTCTCGGAAAAACGTACGAAAAAAAAAAAAAAAAAAATACAAAAGATTAACGGGAACAAAAAATTGCGGAACTTATTCCGGTCACCTGTGAAGCAAATGATGCGGCAAATGTAGCTCGTAAACAGACAAGTGGTTCGCGATCGGTTCGTCCAAAAAACTCGAACAAAACGGAAATAAAAGAAAAAAGCTTTTTGTTTCCGCGCGCGAGCCAAGCGCGGTTTTATTTTCGCCGCATAACTTATATTAGATATGAGAATAGCGACGTGTGTGTGTGTGTGCGCGCGCGCGGCGAAGAGCCGAAAGAGGGTGTATATATGAAGTGGTTGCCACAAAGGCGAGTACGAAGGCGAAATTGCACGTTCATCGTATTTTTATCCCACCGTTGGAGCGCTCGGACGGCGCGTACAAAAGAGAAAGCGATTTTTCTGGATTTCCCCCGATGCAGTCCGGGTAGTGTGTGCGCGCGCGCGCGCGCGTACACACTGTCCGTTTCTCCGCTAGCGTAAAACCGCTCATATTACTGTTTGCTCACGGCTCGGTTTTACCATTTGCCCGCGCCGCCATATCTGCCGAATAAAATCCTCCGAAACCGGCGCTATCACGAACTACTCCTCGCTAACGCCGCGGCGCACAACCCATTTTTCCCTCGTCTCCGCTTCCTCTCGATCGACGCGCGATGAAAGAAAGATCGAGTTTTGTTTACGACAACTCGCGAGATATCATTGAGATAAACAATATGGAGGAGCTGATGCGCGACACACGTTCTCGGAAAATTGTTCGAGAAAAATTGCAACAATCGGAACCGACTATCGACGACCGATGTTTGTGTGTGTGTTTCCTTTTAAACTCGCGCCATTGATTTCATGAATATCGAGCATTCGACGTGAAGAGGTTCTTGAAATATAAATTTCTTCTTTCCTCTTTTTTTTTTTTCCCCCTTCCCGCCGGCGCTTCGTCGTTTGGCAGTCGATGCGGAACATCTGACGTAACTGGAAAAGTTGGGACGCGGATTTTTAAGTCGACGAGACGCGCGAAAATACGTTAAGTTCGTCACGAGGCGAGAGGAAACGTCGCGAAGAAGGGCGCGCATTAACGCGAAAGTGTGTAGCGGTCCCGGGGGCGAGAGGAAGTACCTGGCCGCGCCAACGTCTCTCTCTCTCTCTCTCTCCGAGAGATGCAGCGCGTCTCTTCGTTTAAAATGCCTAGAGCGGCGAGTTTCTCTATCGGAAATACTTGGGCGCTACACGCGCCTGCTCTTCATCGGCGAAGTTGTGAGTTTCGACGGGGACTCTTCGATCACACGGGGGGAGAGTCTCCGATGTTGTTCGGCGAGTAAACTTTATGCGCAATTAAGTTTTCGCGACGGTGTTTCGCCCTCCTTAGATCCCTTAAAAAAACAAAACGAAAAAAAAAACAAACAAAATCGAGAATCGGTTTTGACGGTATCTGGTCATTCAATGTTGACGCCGCGGGTTGAAACCGCGACACGTTTGAAGTAATTAATCTAACTTTAAGACGCGATTTGTCAAATGGAAAATCGAGCGTGACGTCTGACCATTTGTTTTGGCGACAAAAAAGAATAGAGAAATAGGAAAGGAGCCGGAAAACGCGGAGATCGCGACGCCCGAACATCGGAAAAGTCTCTCGGGAGTCTCTCAATATTTCAGGAAGTTTTTCTGGTCGGGTGTGGAGAGAGAGAGAGAGAGAGAGAAAGGAGAGGAGGACTCCGCGACTTTGCGCGTCGACAAATGCTTAGCCTTGCTTAGCCGCTTTTATCCCTCGGCCGACGTTTTATCGACGACTCCGCGCGACAAAGTTTGTCTTTTCTTCTCTCACCCCCTTCTTGCCATTTATAATGGAGGAGAAACTTGTCGCTTTTGGGAAGCGACGATAAATAAATAAAAAAAAAAAAAAGAAAAGAAAAGTCGAGATCAAAGAGGCCGGACGCTAAATACAAGCGAATAAAAGCTGAAATGTATACCTTCTCTTGTATCGAAAGAAGCTTCTTTCCCGCGAAGGAGAGAGAGACGACTTTTGTCCAAATTGGAAGGCGCCTCTCTGATGTTCGTCGACACACACACACACACACATACATACTCACGAGAAGGGTTTATCGAAGTAAACTTTTTACGCGACATTTCGACGTTCCGGTGACTTAGGTTCTTATCAAGTTTAGAGGCTCCGACAGACGGTTTTACAACTCGCGTCATAAACTCCAGAGGAATACGAGTAATAAGTGTGTGTGTCCGCGTAAGTGGAGCATGTATATGACTTTTATTCTTCACAGTCGACGCGTACCAACGGCTTGTTCGATGGAGCTGTATTTCACTTTTGTACAACGCTTTTACGTTGCGGAAACGCGGATAAAAACAGAAACTCCGATTGTCTACCGCCGTCGGATAAACCGTGTCTCGCGAGAGAGAGAGAGAGAAGTCGCAAACGACGTGGGAGGATCGCTCGCGAATCTTATTCACCGAACGGAACGACGACGACGACGTCGTATCCACAGCGCGATATATCGACGATCGTATTTCATTTTAATAGATGCCCGGACTTCCGGAGCTGCTCTCCGTCCTTCCACGTCCTCCCTGCGCGTAAAATCGATCGTCTTGGTACCTCCCGGAACTAACTACTACCCGCCGCCGCGGTCCGTTCGTTTGGTCGATTTGGGAAAATTCTAACGGAGCGCGCGCGTAACCTCGGGTCAACTTGTCCCGAATATAAGTGAGAGTTTTATCAGCTGACTCGCAACTACCCTTCATCTCCACATCCCCATCTCTGTCCCCATCTCCTCCTCCTCCTCCTCCTCTTCCTCCCGCCGTTGCTGCCGACTACAACTCCGCGCGCATTTCATTTCAACGCTCGCGAACCGTAAGATTTTTTCTCCGCCTCTTTTTCATCCTCTCTCTCCGATCGCAGATTCGAGATTCATCTGTATCGCGGTAATGCGTCTAGCACCGGTAGATAGACAAATTTTATTATTCTTTATTATTCTTCTAAATTTTATTATTAATTATTCTTCGCGTCCGCTAGCAATAAAATATTCGTCGATACTTCCGACGGAATATATAAATCGTCGTTTCGCACTAAAAGCGAGATTTCTGTTTCCTCATTGTGTCATCCATATTGAATTACGATTTTTTTTTTGTTGCATTTCCTGGGGAACGGAGGAGAGAGATCCATAAATCGCGAAAAGAGGATGTTTTTTCGATTCGCTGTCGCGAATTTAGCCGCCGCTGTCGAACGTTGATGAATACGGAGTCGCGCTTTCCCGTTAAACAAAATTCCAGGATTTTTTTTTTCCCCCCTGGTTTATACGCGCGGAAACGGACGGATGTCACTCGGTGACGTAGAGAAACCGAAATTCAAGCGACGTTGCGCTTGACTAATTGAGAAAGCCTGATGTAAACTCAAATGCGATTGCAAGACAACGCGATTTGTCTCGTCTGACGTCACAACACACACACACACATACACACAATATGTAGGTACGTCTTCGCAGAGCGAGGGGGCGGAAGTTGCCTCACTCACGCGATATGGAAACTCCGGGGAATTCGTAATATTCGAGCGCACACAGAGCTCGGGATTGTGTTCTCAGTTTCTTTCCCCGGGATTTATCGTCGGGAGCAGATGGGATAGGTCTTGCGCGCGCGCGCACGCTCACGCGATATACAGACAGCTGGTGTGTACGATAGAAATCTAGCTCGGTGTAATCAAAATAGCCGAAGGGCGAGTTCCAGTAAGCTGATCAAACTGTGTAGTGTGTATAGTTTCTATCCGGCGCCGGTGTGTTCGGGCCGTTGGGTATCTTCCTTCAATCTCACTTCGATAACTTGTTAGCGCTGCTAACTGCTTCGTAAAATTGGCGTCGTGAAGTAAGTGCTCGGGGAATATTGAAAGCAACAAGAGGAGAAGAGCCCACTGTAGGCTTCGCCTACAGAACTTTTCGATAAATACATATATATATTATATATTAAAGTTGCAACGAATATTGGTTGCAACTATTCAATATTCGTTTCGTTTTGCTATTCGACCGAATGCTCCATAGCATTCGAATGTAAAACTGGAAGAAAATTTAAGAAAAAGTAACTAATGGACTGTCGCCAGCCGAGGACAGTTTTTTAACATGTATCGAGTATCTAATTAATTTATTTATATCTAATATTATTTATTATATATCTAATAAAATTAAATTAAACGCATTTATTGTTACACAATGTATTTATTTAATACACAGTATAGTTAAACCACGAAAGGAAATAAGTTTAATGATTAAACTTGTATCAATTTGATATATAAATGTGTTCAACAATTGCTTAATTATAATCCGTTATTAAGAATAAATATAATTTTGCAACAATAAATAAGTTTTAAATAAATAATTGTTTGTAAATAGTAGAAACGTGTTTGAAATTTAAACAGTGTCTATGATTGACGTCAAAACTTTAATATTCGCCGAATATTCGTTGCATCTCTGATACACACGTTTCATTTGTTTGAATGACAGTCGCTTAGAAAGAAAAAATCAATTTTTTTTTCAAAGGTTTTATCTCCGTAAAAGTGGCACGTATAAAAAAATGTGTCCTCTAAAATCGTGTGTTTTCCAACATACTTCAATTAGAATCGAATCGGGCGCTTGTCATCGTTTCTTTGTTAGACTTGATAAAATGTCGTTCAATTGCTATCTACGAGACTCACCCGTTACATCAAACAACCTGGAAAGAGAGAAAGAGAGAGAGAGAGAGAAAGAGAGCGCGCGATGTACTTCTTCCGCATCGATTTAACGTCCCGACTTCTTGATTATTATTTATGAAAGCCGTTCCGTCGCTGTAATGAAAACTAAATAATGACCCGGACTCTAATGCACAAAAAAAAATTGTCTACCTCGTCCGATGAAAACTTGAATGCCTTGAAAGGAAAATCCATCATCTTCCCGTCCGTGTCACAAGATATTACCGCCAAAGGGGACAGGATCGGCGAAGAACAATGTCCCGCCGATCTGAAATTTTTATTAGCTCCCGACAGAGGAAAGCGGATTTTAATCAATTTACATCACTTCGACATCTGTCGCGTTACTCTCCGTTAAAGGATTCAATTAACGTGTCCGGTGGATCGTCCGGCGGATCTCTCTCCTTCCCTTTCTCTCACGCGCGCGCCGATAGAATTTTATGCGCCAAAAAGTAACCAACGTACACTTTTAAAGGACACCTGGTACGTGGAGAGACATACACCGGAAAAGAGAGGAGGAGAAACACGCCAGAGATTCTCTCTCGGCACACACATATCTCGCGGCGCTTCCCTCTTTTTCCGTCCCCGAGCCTGCCAAGTGAATTCCGAGAGAAGACTCATTTTCAAGTTGGCGAAAGCGTGTGCGCGCGCGTGTAGCGCACCAGCCTCTCGGAGACGAAGATTACCGAAGTTTCAAGAAGAGAGACTTGCCAAGTTCTGCATACGCGGCCACGTATATTACGTGATTCTGCGTGTGGCTCCCACACACCCGGTTTTACTTCAATAAGTTAAATATCTAGGCGACGGTCTGTGTGCGCGGAACAAGTTCTAGTCCCGCCGCAAAAAAAAAAAAAGAAAAAAAACGAGACTCAGATGGGGGGAAAAAAAAATATTTCAATGTGGAATGTTTGCGCGCGGACTTGCCCTTCCGAGACGCGATGTCTGCGTGATATCAAGCGCAAGACTGAGGAAAGTGGAGTAAAGCGGAGAATAGCAGTTAGAGGAGAGACCTTCGATACAGTATTTCATCTCTTCTCAATTTTAAGTTTCGAGTTTTATCGAGATTTTACAACACAACCGATTCCATAATTTGCTCCGCAAACTCGCAGAGGAGTTTGGAAATTTGGAAATTTCAATGGAGATTAAATATGTTTTAATGGATTAAATACCTATCGATTCTCCCTCTCTCTCTCTCTGTCCGAACTTGCCGCGGATATATATTGGTCCAACTTTGTGCCGGAACTTCCGCAAAAACGATTCTCGCGAATTTTTGCGCGCTCACGGGGGGATTAAAACACGGAAGGCGAGTAATGGGAGGGAGAGAAAAAAAACATTCAGACGCGGTAAGAAGAGAAAGAGAGAAGAGCACAAGACTCTGACAGAGGATTTTTTTGTTTTTTTGTTTTTTCAATTAGTTTCCCCGAGCGCGGAGAGTTAACCAAGTTTTCGTCAGAATGTTCCGCGTAATGATTACTCCGTTATATCATCCGGGGGTGGAGGAATGCCGCGGGCTTCCATTATGCATCAAGTTAAACACATCCATATTGATAAGCTGCTATCGCCTTGACTTTTCCGCGGGAGCCATTTAGGAATCGCTCAATAAATCGGGCCGCTTCGTGCGAGGCGTCGTGAATTATCGATTTCCGCAGCGCGAGAGACACGCTTCGCTCGCTGACGTTTCATGCAAATTGTCGCGCTATTGACATGATTATTTTCCAAACTGCACGTGTGTGCGGGTGTGTCGCATCGTACGAGGGAAAATTGTATTAAAATTCGAGAGAAGAAGAAATAGCGATCGCTAAATATCGTTAGACATTAATTAATGAGAAGAGAAGCGACGAGAGAGAGAACCGAGTGTGCGCGTGTGTAATCCGCACCGAAGACAAGTATTGTTGTTGACGGACAAATATTTGTCCAGTAGTTTGGTCGGCGCAGCACGTTGTGATTTGCCATCCGTCTTGGTGGATGTATCCTCCCGTTAATTGAGGGACAGTACGTCTAATTAACAGTCGAGAGGTTATCATCAGTCAGATAGCGTTGCTTCTCTCATCGCTCCTCGCGCGAACAACAGACTCGGCCAGATTGAAAGTTGGTGCCCCGTTGATTGAGCCCTCCCGGTTACAGCCCCCTCACGAGGGGGGAGAAATTGCCTCCTCGCTGTAAATAAATCGCGCGCAAACACTCATTACAAATTTTTTTTGCCAAATGTAATTACGTCGCAACTTAATTGACGTAAACGCAAACGCTCCGATAACCCCGCGGACAAGCGGTCCGGATATTTGCTAAAGAAATAATTGTAACGAAATATTTTTGTAAATATTTAAAAACGTAAATAAAATATTCAAAACATCGAGAACTGATATGTGTTTGACAATTACACGCGGGAGAGATAAATTATCTCTTCCGTATAGATGTCCGGTCATTGGGTCATTTGTTTTTATCCTTGTTCTCGTCAAATCGATACCAAAGAGTCTTATCAATCTTACGGAAAATGCAAAGTCGGAAAAAAAAGAAAGGGAGATTAATTTTAAGAATATTTTTTCACCAGTTTGCTCCATGTGCGCGAGACATTTCCTCATAAAGAAGAAAAAATTCCGTTATAAGGTTACACGTGTAAAAATACGAGCCGTTGTATCTGATTACAGAAGCATATCAACGCTCGCTTTATCAAGTCGCGATAAGCGCGATTGATACACACGATCCCCCTTTACCTTCTCCGAGCTTGCGATATCGAGGTATAACTACGCAGTTTGTCTTCTACGTCGTATATTGTAACACAGTTAGGGGAACTTAAATCAAAAACTTTGAAACAAAGATAAACATTATTGTTGATCAAAACGCATAAATTTCACGTACGTTCGTGTACGTACGTGTCGCGATTTTTCTTCTCAATCGCGTTAACGAATCGCGCGACAAAGCTGCGCAAAATGAACGACGCGCGCTTTTGGAGAAACTTTCGCATATAAATTTTTTCCGATCGCGCACACGTTCGGGGAATACCCCACGCCGCCACGCCGAACTCCCCTCGTTCGGAACCGTTTTAGATATTCCCTGTCGGACACCGGGACACACTCTCTCGATTTCCATTAGCAATCCTCTTCTCGTGATCAAGACGAGCTGCTCCTTGATCTAAGATTTCCGTATCCGTTCCCATATCCGGGCGGCGCTTGATATTCGATTAACCATTGCCGCATATTCGAGCGCGCTTTTCCACATCACCGTGTTTGAATATCGATTTTCATTCGCGCGTTATATACATCGACGGCTCATAAAAATTCGTTATAAACTCCGCCGCGCGTCTTTCTTTACTTTTCATTACGCGAGTTTGTAGAAACTAAATAAAAGTTAGCAAAGCGGTTGTTTTTTTTTTTTTTTTTTTTTAAACTACGAAATATATTTCAACAATTGTTTCCACTCGAGATATACGTAATGGCGCAACAAGCAAAGAAATCCGAGCAAATAGAGGATGAATGGAAACGAGTTCTCCGGGTTTGTAATTTAACATTTAACCGGTCTCGCGGAAACGCGTAAGCGAATATTATTGAAATGCCTTAATGGAACTCGCGCGGCGCGGCGCAAAATATTGAAATACCATTAACCGCCCCGGAAATTCTTGTCGGAGTATCCGTGCCGGTAGTTCCGCGGAAACTGTGCGAAAAGGCAAACCTCTCGCCTGCCAATCTCACTCACTCACTCGCTCGCTCGCTCTCGCCCATCCACCCACCAACCTACCCTCTCTTTCTCTTCGTGTCTCGCGGGGTGTGCGTTTTCCCTTCGCCCCAAATTTTCCTTAATCTTCTAGTTAGTTCCCCTTCTTCTCCTTTTCGAACTTCGCACTTGTTTACGAGGTGACGGCGTGTCACACAATTAACAATTCGTTTAATAAGTTAGATCCGTTTGACTAAGTGATTCCCGAGGGAAACTCTCGTTCAAACGACCAAGTATCTTTGCCTCAGTCAGTGTGTGTCTCTCGCCTCGGAGTATCGGATTAAACGTGCACATATTGTGTATCTTTCCCGGAGGTTACGCGCGCGCGCGCGCGCGCATTCAAATGTTTCATTTTCACGGAAAATTTTCAGACGGCGAATTTCCTACATCGCTTAATTCCCGTTGCATTAACATTTTCATTGTGTGCAATTTTTGTACGTCCGCCAAAGTAAATCCCGCACGCAAGATTTCTTTTATGTATGTAAATAATACGCAAAATGGCTGCGCGCCGTCTTGCGGGAGAGAAGAGCGGGGAAGAAGAGACTTTCCCGTCCTGTTTACGGAAGCACTGACGGCGGGTCATCTTCATCCAGATTTCCATATCCATGTCGCGCCCGTTACCAGCAGCGGTGGCTGCGATCGCTAAGTAATCTTGAGAGCGAAGAGGAGAGGGAAGAGACAAACGTATCCAGCTGCGAGAGCGATATATCTGCGCGCGCGCGCACATACACACACAGAAGTGGTGTCACCACGCAGGTAATTAGACAGCGCGTAATCGCGCACATCTGCATAAACGGAATTCTGAATCCTCCTTTACTTTCCCTTCCCCGGTCGCACCACACGAGAGACCTCGCGGATTAATTAATATTCGACAACTATGTTCGCGAGCTGCCTGCCGCGTTGTTGTCTCCGTCGTTACTTCGCCGGGGGAAAATCCCTTGTGCGACGACATGTACTCGACAAGGATCTCTCGAAGAGGGAGATACGCTCGCTCGAAAATGAGAACACGGCCGACGAGAGAGGGAGAGAGAGAGAGAGAAAGAGAGTCAAGATGTGACGCACGTACGCGAAATGCGCGCGAAATAATGTCACGAGATCGCAAAACTTTGATTGCAATTTCAGCTCCTTCTGTTCATCCCTTATTTTGCATTCGGATTCCTTTACTCGTTACACACTGACACACCCTGTGTCTGGCTCGTATTATTGTTGTAAGGCAAACGCCCTACTGACCAAACGTTTATTTAAAAAAATAATTATTATAATTATTAAATATTAAACGCAACAATTCTCAATGTTTTATTTGTTAGGAGTAAATTAAATCAAGAGAAGGAGAGAATTTAAGAGCCAAAACGTTGGATGGAGATGCAAAATAGATTTTCAACGTGTAAATTAATACACGTGGAAAATTCGAATTGAATAAAACGATTCTGGAAGTCGTATAAAACGATTCTAAAATTCATGTAAAATGTGCTAACTCGCGCATCACATAATACGAGAGATTCGAGTTTGACTCCGAGAACTTTTTCGCAATTTTTCAAATTTCAAACGAAGATTAAGTGAGCAATTTGTATGAATTTTATAGAATTGTTATTTAGTTTCCAATTCCGATTTTCTACGTGTGTTAATTTACTTGTTAAAAATATATCGTATTTCGCACGTACGTTCAGCGTTTGGCTCCCAAAGTCCCATTTCTCAATTTAGTTTATACTTGAAAGCCATATATTCATAAACTTTGCATGAATATTAAATGTATTAAATGTATTCATAAAGTTTGTGAATATTTGGTAAAAGATAGGTCTTTAATTAGTGTCTAACTTTGCATACTAAGACTTTGTCATCATTATTTCTCTAATAAATGTCCGATAACAAATCTCTAGTAGAAATTAAGTCGGTAAATTAACCGGCCAGTTATCATGATTATTGGTCAGTAAATGGTCGGTTCTATTGGCTGAAAATTTGAACGACACTTGTTTGACCACATAGCCGGTAATCTCTAATTAGTTTTTGACCAGAAAATGTTAAGCAGAATTTGTCGAGTTTTTCTCGAAAACCTAGCCGGTGTTTATTCTTCTGTTTAATTTAGATCGGGATTCGATTGAGAAAATTACTGATCTGTCTAACACTGAAACACAAAACCTAATTAGAAACTAGCCGGAAATTATCCGGGGCTTCGTCTCAACGAGGGTTTTTCTAGTTGAATTCGACTGTTACGAAAACTACACAGTAGAAAAATCAGTTTTTTTCCAAACACATTTCTATTTAACGACGGTGCTTGACCGATTACCGGAAAATTAACTTTATCTTTGATTGACAACTCGTACACGTTTCGCTCATTGTCGAAGAAAATTTGGAGTTCTTTTAAACACATCTTCGAAACGTTGTAATACACTTTACACAAGTAGGTTTTCACATTCACTGATGACATTTGCGTAGCGCAACACTCTCGGACTCTCTCGTCAGCTTGTTCAAGCGCGATTCAAGAATTAATTAAAATACCACACACAATGTTTTTACATGCTTTTCTATTCTGTTAAACACACAACGCTGGCTTCTAATGTAGAATCGGACTCTCTTTGAAATGTATTTCCGAGAATATCAGTGTACCTTCCGCGCGCGGAGATAAAAGCCCCCTCCCCCGTTCCTCCTCCCTTTGCGAGCGATTGTCTTTCTCTTAAGCGCGATGAGAGATGGACTGGTAATTCGTAATAAAAGCTTTTCATATTTGGCTTAATTAAGCTGACATGCGCGAGCATAAAGAGCAGTCGAGAGAGAAAGCGAGAGAGAGAGAGAGAGAGAGAGAGACGCGCGCGCGGACGCGCGATATGCTTTTAATGCTTCGAGCTTTTAGCGACGTGCTTTTCGGAGAGAGTTTCTCGTGCAACTGCACCCGTGGCAATGTAGTCGCGTTCTCGCAGTTACTCCCGAGGTTTCGTTAACCTGGAGTCGTCGCAGCCGTAATCACGTCAAATGCTCTCGCTCTCCCGCGCGAACTCCAAAGAAGCGTTGCGCCAACACTCAAACAAACGCAAGAAATATCGAAAAAATTGACTAAACTTTTAAACTCATACGGTATCAAGTTTGCAAAGAGTTTTTTTTTTTTCAGTCAATGCGAGCCGCGCATGTTGCATGCGCGCGATATATTTTTGAGAAATATGATTCGGGAATTTGTTTGTTTGTTTGTTTGTTTGTTTTTTTTTTAGACGCATAGTTCGACAGAGAATTAATTACTTTCGTTAATAAAACGAAAGAGAAAAAAATATTTACGGCTTGACAATTTTTTATACGCCTTTTATACCTCTGTTTTTTTATTTTCAATACCTTTGTTTATTTATTTTTTTTAATTACCGACGCATTGTAACAATTTTTTTGCGTTGGTGTTTCACGTATATACAAATCGCTAACGTACCTCCTCTGACATTCATCATACGTTTGTCTTAATTTAGCGAGGTGTGGGTGGTGGCGCGTGTGTTTAAAGAAAATGCGCGCGAATATCGATTCAGAAATCTCGGTGTAAGTGACAGCTGTCACAAGCACACGTGGGTGGATTTAACATTTCGCCGCGTATAAACGCAACACGACGTCATCTTGTCGCGAGTGACTCGGTATTGTATTAATATTGCAGTTTAACACGAGGAGATCCTCCTCCCCTCTGCGGACCTTGTAATCCGAGAGCTCGGCGATTCCGACGTGTGTATAACTGCGCGCATGCATACGCGAACAAAATCGTCGCGCGGCATATAGATACACACACTATCACGAAATTCGTATGTGATGTATATCTTACAAGTTGCGGAGAGAGAATGGAATTCGCGATCTATTCATCACATATTCCTTTCCTTCGAGAAACAAAATCACAACTGGAGAATGTTTACGTTTTCGATTTTCATTCTCATGAGCAACGTTGAAAAATCATCTTTTCGATTAAAACAACGTTAAAGCTGCGCGCGACTCACTCAGAGACTTGCAAGATAAACGTCCTAATGATCAAAAGAGTAAAACTCGGTCGAACATTTATTAAAGAAACAATTACACCAAATTGTTTATGTGTCATGAGCGAATTCTACTCGTGAAAATGTCAAAGGACCAATACGGCAATTTATTTGACAAGTAAAATGGCCGGACATTTATTAAAGAAATAATTACAAAAAGTTATTTATATGTTAATATTATTTGTATGTAATATAAATAATTTGGATGTGAATCCGCTCGCGCGAAAATGTCAAATAAACGAAAATAGGGCCAATACATTTTATTTGACAAGTAAAACTTTTTATTGTCAGTTGTTCAAAGAACTAAACAAATTCAAATTATGGTACCTAGATATATATTGGTCTTTTTTCCCTGTATTATTTATATGTTAAATTGAAATTAATGACTACAAACGTATAAAAACATAAAAAATACTTAAAACTCGAAACATTGAGAGTTGTTGTAATTAATATTTATCCGACAAATATGTTCAGATATTCTTATTTCCCAATATTTCCAATAATTATTTCATTAAGAACTTTGCATCGCGCGAAGTTACACACAATTAGCGTGCAAATTTCTCCATCAGAATTTTATATACAATGTTAATACACTTACATATATATAATCCTCCGAATCCACATAAGGGTGGTTAGGACTTTTATGTAATTTTCTTAAGGACTCTCAATGGGCGGTTGATGATGGATGATTTCACGGTTCTCTTTTTTTTTCGTCGATCACCCCCCTCATCCGTCAGATTGGTAAAGCTCTTTTCGTTTGCGTCGCAGCATTTTTTCCTCCTCTCATTTTCTTCATTCGACGAGGGAAATACCGCGCATAATGGGGCGGAAGGCAATACCTTCCAACTTTTGGGAAAAACATGGCAAATACGATTATTTTTCCCCTCTCCCGATAGCGAGTAATGAATCATATATGTCATCCTCACGGTTTCAAACAAAAAAAGCGTCAATTAACCAAATTTTTGCGCATAAAAAGCGCGGGACTATTAATCGTCATCGATCGCGTCGCGCGCTTGTGTGTGTAATTGAGTTGTGTAATTTTTCGATAACACGCGATATATATAAAAAAAAAAAAAAAAAAAAAAAACCGACGAAGAGACGAACAAAGTTCGAGCGCTAATTTTATCTATTTGCATATATCGGCCGAGCCGATTTATCTTCTCGCGCACGTTTGTTTTTCGCTCGCGAGTTGAATATATACATACATATATACATATACACAATCGCGCGATTCCCGAGCGCTCGAAAATATTTCCTGATCGAGGATCTCCATCAACGACAGATTTATGTCCGCGTTTCAGCAATTTTCGCGAAAGCGCTATATCGCCGTGACAACAGCAGTGACACGGCGAAATTCGCCGCGGAATACGTTTCAAGTGGAGATACTCGAATCGCGTGTCATCATAACGAAGCCATACGCGAGATCGATGGCGCAACATAAATCCATTTATGCCAACAAAAGCGCTCGGTTCCGAATATCTATCTCGATGTACGCGCGCGCACGCTCGAACTTTATCTCGCGCGCGCGCGAAAAAATTCCCGCGAAAGCGCGCGGAAGAGAGGAGATATGTGTGCATGTGTGTGTGATAGAAATGTATTTTTTCGAACGTGTTTTTCGGATTTGTCCGCCGGTTAAGCTTTCCTTAACGAGAATTTGATTGTGCGGTTGCACAATGCGCGATTTTTTGTTCCTTTTCCTCTTTAAGCTCTTCGATATTCACATAATGACATTAAATCGCGAAAATTACATTTTTCGTCGTAAAAAATTCACATTCCGCAGACGCGTTTTGTAAAATCGCTGCGCTACTTCGAGTCAATGTGCGTTTCGCGTTTTATTTGGAGAGTTTCATACATCTCTCTCTCTCTTTCTGTTAAAGAAAAAATAATAATTATTGCTTCTTTTACACGTTTCCCTCGTTAGTTCGCAATCAGGGAAAAAGAAACGCGCGGCATTGTTTTTCGAACTATTTATATCCCCTCGTCATTATTTTTCTCAGATGCTCGCGCGCGCGGCGGTTTTATTTTATATAGAAAAGTTTTCGAATATCAATGAAAGACCGAAGGAAGTTCGTATTATACAGAAGAGCAGCGTATCGTTTAGAGAATACGAATTGTCGGAAATCGTTGCAGTTCTCATACTTGGCGTGCTTTTCTCTCTCGCTCTCTCTCGAAGTACTTGTGGTATCAAGTACGGCAACTTCGTCCGCGCTTAGGAATTCTTAGAGCCGACGGAATCCGAAGTTACGTGCCTGGCAACGTAATTGTGAACTTGTACAGATAAAAATAAATAAATAAATAAATAAATAAATAAATATCCGCTGTGCGAAAGAGAAAGAAAACGGAAGATATTGACAAAAGTGAGAGAAACTTTGCTTTTCCGAACTTCAAAGTTTGTAACATATTCCGGAATAACTTTCTAATTGAGTTTCAAACAAAAGAGGAATGAGATCTCTCTTTCCGGATTTTACTCTCTCTTGAAATAATAAGGTGGAAAAGGGGAAAAAAAAAAGCAAAAAACCGATCGCGGATTATTCAGATGTTTCAGAGAAATATATATATGTCTGTACAATTCATTCTACGCGGCGCTTGGTTTTGTCTTCGGTATATACGACTATCGAGAAAATCGATCCGGAGGCTAGAATGTAGGTAACGATATATCGAGAGGAGACGAAATTTCGTGCCGAGACCTACTCGAGCCGATGAGATTCCGGCGCCATTACGCGATTCTTGATCGTACGGCAGTTTTCCTGCTTCTTAAGAAGCAGAGATATTTTATACATAATACATATATGTATAAAAATATATAAAATATATAATACATATAATATATATAATGTTATTCAGAGTGTCAGTTAAGTAATATTTTAAACAAAATTTTAAGAGACGACTTCTGACGCTAATTCAAAACAAAAACTTCATATGTCAAAAACAGCTTAGTTGTTTTGTAAAATAAAGATATCCGCTTATTCGCTCCTGATTAAATAAACAAAATAATATATGGCTCTAAAAGATACGTCTTCGTGTTTGTCCTTTTGTATATAAAGTTTCATCAAAATAACTCAACTAGTTTTCGAAGTTTAACTACTATCCTGTGTAATATATAATATAGAATGATAATAAATAAAATTGATTAGAATTTAATTACTCACAATATTGTTCAGTGATCGAAAAACAGATGCTTTCCGAAGAATCGACACTGTCGTGTGAATGAAGAAATTCTTTCCCGGGGCTAAGGGAAACCGTGTATTCCAATTTAGTAACATTATTCGTTGCTCACGGTTTCGTCGGAGAACGGCCGAATTTTCGACGAGACAAGATACGGCCCCTATCCGCGTATCTCCGCAGACGCGATAAAATGCGACGTCGACGGCATCTCATCCCATCCCATCTCATCCCATCCAACGGCGCGATGTCGCCGTGACGTTAAAGTATACACGTTGAATTTCGAAACCCACCTGTGCGCGTCCCCCATCCCGCCGATCCATTTTCGAAAGTATCTCGAAAATGCTTATCGATATCCGCGCAGACGGCTATGCGACACTCGCCGTCAATTTTTGTTGCGTCTCTCGTTCGTTCACGGCTCTCCGGCGATCTCGTGTAACGTGATGTAACGCGCGCATGCCGCGTATCGATAGACAGGCGGCTGATGCGATTCGGAGTCTTCGTATTACATCGACAAATTCGCGGAGAGTCGATTGTTTTTCTCCCACCCTCTCAAACGAGAGTTTAACTTCGACGATTCGACCGCTCGACCGCGGCAAAACGATATTCGTGTGAAATTTTTTGTTCCCGTTGTAAATAAAAACAAAAACCAACTTACAAAATAAAAATTACAAAATAAATTAATGATTTGCAAATATATATAACAGATAACGCGTAGGTGCACTCTTCGCGCGGTGATATTTCGGAGATTTCGTTCTCGCGTTGTCGAAATTCTGCTCGCTCAGCAAAACTGGCAGTAGTGTGTAATATATCAATTTAGATGATAAACTCTAATGAGAATATATCATATAGTTGCTACGGGGAGGAGGGAAGGTAACATTTGTTCCGGCGTCCGCGCGGAATGCACATTTTCCGCGTTGCTTTCCCTTCTCGCGCAGAATGCAACGAGAACGCGCCCGTATGAACTTTCCGGAAGTTCGCGGCTTTGTTTTCGCAAAATCTTTTGTTTCCTTCTCTCTCTCTCTCCGTTGTTTTTCCCGATCTCACAGACATTTTCGCTATTCGCGTTCGCGAATTTGTTGCTTGAAAAATCTCGTCTTCCGTTTTGATCTTAAATTCCCGATAAATTTTATACCCCTCGTGAATTTACTTCGCCCCCGACGAGAGATCTCGAGAGAGAGAGAGAGAAATTTATTTAAAACACGCGAAATATGTTGCGAGATTATTTGCATACCTCTCTCTTTTTTGTGGCTCAAATATGAGAAAAAAAAAAAGATCCGAAGGAAATGCGCGCGATAATCTCCGTAATCCGCGGCAATGTAAAGATTGGTTTGGAATAAATATTTGCGGATTTGCGAAACTGTCGGCGAAATGCTTATTAAAGCACCACCACCGACGAGAGACTGTTGTTGGGGAACGCGAATGCCGCTTTAAACGACGACAACGACGACGACGACGCCGCTTCGGTTCCCGGCACGTTGAAAATGGTCATCGTATCGATTAGACCGGAGTGGACCGGTTAATTTTCCAAGTTGGACTTGGTCGCGCGCGCTATTCGACGCCGAGAACCAGTGAATGGACGTCCTAATAGCGGCAGCTCAGCGATCTCCGTTGCAAAACGGACGTTATGTCGAATCAACTGAATGCGCAAGTACTATCTTTGTAATACATAGGTATCCGATAGCGATATACTACTGATTTCTCGAACGGCGTCTATTATCAAAAGTTTAACGAGGTTGTTTGTGCTGATATTAATGCTCTTCCCTTTCTCTCTTCCTCAACTCCCCTTCCTTTCTCCTAGTTTCTCACTCGTATAATTGAAAATCGGTTCTCGTCACGAGTTCTCGATGCTGCACCTAATTCCGAAATAATGTCAAATAATAATGCTCGCGATAACAATTGTCAAATAAACAAGATATTTTTGTTTTTAACACGAGACAAGTTTTTTTTCTTCTTTTTGAACTCACAAACGCGCTTTATCCCCGGATAAAGCTCTTAATCGGTGGATGATTTCGAATCTTCAAAATCTTCGTTCGCGTTCTCTCTCTGTAATATTTCTTTGCTCTTCTCATTACAGTCTCGCAAAAGACGATTAAATATCTCTCTTTTCTTCCGGAATCGCGCGAAAAATCTTTGCTCGCGCAGGACGAATCTCGTTTTAAAGCTCATCCGCGGAACGCGATGATTTCCGCTCGCTATCATTTCGCCATCCCGTCGGGAACAAATTGAAATACGGGCGTGTACATGTCGATTCAATTTAATTTGACGTTTTTAAACGACGCGAGGTAAACGGGAGCGCTTTTTGCGCGATTTTCTCTCTCTCTCTTTCTCTCTTTTGTAAAAAAGAATGACACTCGTTAATAGACACGCACAAAGTTGATTTGAAACTCGCCATTGTATCGAGTTCTGTATTTGCGTTCGAAGAAAAAAAAAAAGGGAGGAGAAGTTTTAATTTGCCGACAACGCGGCGTTCGATCGCGCGAACCAACTTTCAGTTCCCTCCCTCCCTCCCCCCGATGGAGGACCGGAGGACGACACGAGCAAAGAAGAAATTATCTTTCCTCTCGCGCGTCATTAAGTCTCTGGTTAATTATCCGCGACTAAATCGATTCGCAAGTCGAAGTTGCTAAAATAATTTATCGTCATCTTCTCCCCTCGTCTATAGCGCGCGCGCGCGTGTGTCGTCGGGAATGAAGAGATTGAGTTTTTTTTTTTTTTTTTTTTTTTTTATCATGACGCGCAACTCGCGACTCTTCTCGACTCGCAGTTTCTAAGCCTTCTCTACGGGTGACTAACGATATATACTTGCTATCCTGTATTTATCTCGTTTTTATTTTCGTTTTTTCTCACCTTCTTTTTTTTCCAGCTTTGCATCGCGGATAATGAAGATTGAGATTCCTCGATCCTTTTTTTTCTCTCTCTCTCTCTCTCTCCTCCCTCTCGCGTATAATTCTCTTTGCTCCGAGATTTCGCTGGCAAATTTAACCCGGATTTGTCTGGAGCGCGTATATTGTTCTCAAAATAAATTGTTGCAGTTTGTTTACATCACTTTTCGTTTATCTCTTTCTCTCTCTCTCTCTCTTCCCTTCCCCTGCCTCTTCTTTCTTTTTTTTTCGCGAGCAACACATCGGAACTTTTACTCAGATTTCTCTGTCTCTCTCTTTTTTTTCACACGCACGCACGCACACACTGAATGTAATTTAACGATTGATCTCAAAAGTGCATACAGCTCGGTAAGCAATATACGAGAAATTTGCAAACGCGAGTATTGTGTATAGCGAATGTTTCTTCCCACATTGAGCGGAGACTCGAGAGCACGTATAGAGATATCTCTCTCGTTGGCGAAACGCTCGCCACGTATAAAAAAAAAAAAAAAAAGAGAGAGAGAGAGACGTCTCCCGGCATAAGAATACGCAGGATTCCTCGTTTACTTACAACCTCCCCCTTCGTCGTTCCAGTTTCTTCGGCCGTGTGCTTTCAATGGGTTGTCCCCTTCAACATGCCGAGTGGAATTCCGTTACGAAATCGTTTGCTGGAAAGTTTCTTCTTATCCAACTTCACCCTTCGTTCCCGCGCTCTTTTCGCATTCCTCTCCCTCTTTCTCTATCGCGCCCGCGATTCTTCCCTTCTCGAGATCTTTTCTCAAATAATGCGCTATCACAATCTGCATTTGCATACCTGCGCATTTTGTGCTACGAGATTTCTCTCTCACTCTCTCGCAATGAGAAGATTCGATTGCCGCCTCTCTTGTATCGCGTATCTTCCCTCCCTGGTACGCGAAGCCCCAATAAAATCTCACACAATGCCGACGTAACACGTTTTCCCGGCGGAATTAGTCCTCGCAGATTGCGCGCCGCGCCGCAATAATCGCAAACCCCTTTCCGAAGTGACGGAAGGTTTACAGTCGCGGCAGATGACGCCAATACCATCGTTACACTCGGTTGTAAAACTTGACGGAAGGTAAATCACGCGTCCGCGGGGTTAGACGGGAGGGAGGATGGCGCGTTTTACTCTCGACCTTTTCACGATTCCGAATCGGCGCGTTAATTCGCTGCCAATGTCACTGACAATATCGACGAATCGAATACCGAAGTACTTTTTCTGTTATTTTTTCCGAGAGAATACGAGCTTAGCTCAACGCAAAATAATCGCCCCAATGACCGGACATTTGTCAAAGAGAAACAATTTTTAAATATTTAAATATTAAACAAGTATTTTTTAAGATACAATATGTTTTTAAAAATTAGTTAATTTCACACGTGTAAACGCTTCGTTATAATTATTTTTTAAATTAATGTCCGTTGGCCATTGAGAGAGCATGTTTATCTTAAAAAGTCCTGAAACTAAACAAGGAAAAACAAGTTTTGCTATTACATGGCCAGGAAAAAGTTGAGTCTATTTTCATTTTTGTTTCATCAACAAAATATTTTGCTGGCAAAATAAAAATCTCAAAGGGCTTATCATATTTTTCTTGCTGGCCATACAAGTAATCAATTTTTTTTAAATATAATAACTAATTTCTTGCTATTCTGGCAAATTGTTTTGGTGTAAATTTTTTGACAAATTTTGATCTGATCCGCACAAAGTGTTGCCGCGCACACAAATCCCGAGCTAAGTGGAATAAAACTTTGTAATAAAAATTCCATCTTCTTTAAAGGAATATGCGCGACTATAAGCTCTCAGCGAAATGTCACAAATTGGCCTTCGAATGTCACGAGATGGCCGGTTTATCAAGAATTAAAGCCTTTATCAGCGGAGTCGCATCGATACACAAGGGCCCATAATAATACATTAGAGGTGAGGTTATATCGGAGTGTGTGACCTCCACACGGGCGGCTGTAAGCAAGAGCTAGTAGCAACCAGTAACGTTTCTGACAATTCTAATAGGGGCCGTCGGCGGACTAATAATAGTAAAGATCAATACGCGCTCTGGTAGTAGCAACTACGTCTCTTCTCTCTTTCTCTCTCTCTCTCTTTGCGTCCTTCTCCATCGCTTCGTACAGTCGATTAACGAAAGAGAGAAGAAGATAACTCGTTCGTCTTTTCTCGCGCAGTGAAGAAACCTTTGCGAAACCTACACCCAATAACAGACATTAATATGTTCGGTACATAGAGGCACGCGGATCTTAAGAGAGAAGCTTTTTCCGATGCAAAGGCTACGCTGTTTATAAAATATCGAGCGTATGTACACAACTACTCGATAACCTCCGAGCACACGTATCTTTACTTTTTGCCGGTGAAAAAGCGAATTTCCTTCAATTTAAATCGACGTGTATACGACAGAGAGAGAGAGAGAGAGAGAAGGAAATTGCCGCGCTGGATTTCGTATGTTTGCGATACTCTTTTCGCAAATAAATGTACAAAAAAATTCGAAGACTCAGACGAAACACACAGTGCGCAAAGATAAAAGTCCCAATGACCGGACAATTTCCACTGGCCAGAAATTTATAAAAGAAACAAAAAAAATTTACAGTATTCGGTCGCAAATACAAAAAATGAGAGATACACTTTATTGTATAATAAAAAATATATTGTTTGGAATAATTCTATCAATTTTCATAGCGTTTAGTCTTATTTGCATTTGTTTTTAATAACTTTGCATTTTTGACCATTACTCTGTATAAATATTTAAAATTATAGAAATAAATAATCTAAATTATATGTTGGAAAATACTTCAAACATTGACAAATGTTATGTTTAATGTTAAGCAATTAATTATTTTTAAAATAAAGAATTGTCAAATTAGTTTTTTTAATAAAGAATTTTCCAATAATTACTGTTTTAATTGTCCGGTCATTATGATATTTATCTCACACAAAAATACACAATATAATTCACTAATTCAAAACCTCTTCAAACGTCCCGATCCTCTCGGATTCGGTCCTCTTCAGTATAGCTCGAATCGAGCGCGAATCGTGTTAACAGTCACGCAGATGTTAAATTGTCCTCGAATCGTATCAGCAATTCCAATTCAAAAGATCCAATAACGCACTGTAAGTGTTAAATTGTTACATCGTGCGGAAAATAAATGTGACGTGTCGCTTTCCAAAAGAGAAATTCAGAAAGACGCAAATTGGATTAATTAAAAAAAAAAGAGAATATAAAAAAAGAGGAAGTACAGAAACAAGAGATATAAATTATATTGCGTCGCAAACTTACCAATTTCGTCGCTCCGGAGGATTGTGTGACAAAAAAAAAAAAAAATACACGTCGTAAAAGACTCGTAACAGAAAATGAGGAGCGAAAGTCCTCTCCGTACGTACGGAAAGAACCGTACGGTTCGAAAGAGTAACAACGAATAATGATAATTTGCGCGTTTTTACAGGAAATAACTGCTGATCTCCAACCCTCTCTCTCGAACCTGGGATCCCAGGTCTACGACGCGGAAGTTACGTGCCGTTATTATTAGCGGGAGGGGTGCGCGTTCGCAACCTTCCGCTTCCCTTTTTCCTCCGAACGACCGCGAACTTTCGACTACACGTCTGACTCGCGTGACCGACTGAAGGGAAGTGTATGACAACAATAGTAGGTTTTTCCCACTATGTACAAGATGTGCGTGCCTATCACCCCTCACCACGTAAACCGAGGAAAAGAAAAACCATTGACCCTTGACGGGGCGCAATTTCCACGTTTCGATTATTACTTTTCATTGTTTTTTTTTTTTATCTTTTGTTTTGAACAACCAAATCTGAATTGAGAATGCGTTTGAATGCTATAACGAAACAAACGGCGGTTTTTTAAATACGCGACATCTCGTTAACAACCGTGGTTGTTCAATTCGGGTTGATAAGCGCACTCCCGGGAGATTATTCTCGGCTCCGAAATTAGGGCGCGCGATTACTCCCGGGCCCGGGGTTTTAAACTCGTCCCTTTAATGCTCGAAATAAGTACGAGGAAACTGTACAATAAGTACACAGTAAACAAACGGCGATTTTAACAATTTCCGCACGTTCCTCGGGGAAAAGTCCGCTTTAATACTCCTGTTTGTTCGCGTCGTCACGCCATAGAGCGTGACGTTCCCTAACGAATTTTCTTTGCGGACTTAAAGTTTACGAGAACGGAATGTGTTTAAAGAAAGAGAGACGCGCCGTTACGTACAATGACCACGTATACCCGTCAATTATTCCGGAAAACTTACTGACTCGCGTGAGCGGCGGGTCTTGTTTATCTTTCACTGCCCTCTCGGTCGTGCGAGCGAAAAGGACGACACGCTGAGGGCGCGAAAGACAAAACTATTTGTTTATTTCAACGGTCTCACGGACTGAAAACAAACGAACTCTAATCCGGTCGGCGAGGGATGGGGTGAAACTCGGTGACAAAGTCGCGATCGCAGAACCGACGACACGTAGACAAAGCTCTCTCTCTCTCTCTCTCTCTCTCTCTCTCTGGCAAAGATGCAGCGCTTATATATTAATAAGAGTGGCGTTAATAATGCATAAATCTCTGCGCCAGCCGCAAAGTGTAATTTTAACCGGGGAGAAATTTATTTTGCGCGAGACACTCTCGCGTAACTTTTTGTGTACATTATTATCCGCGCGGGAGAGCAAGATCGAACTAACAAGAGAATTGCCCCGACTGATACATCCCCCGAATGTTACAGCGTGCGCGCAAAATGCGACGTACTGTTGCAATAAGACATGTTTATGAAACTGCAACAACAACCGAAGCTAGCAACAAGTGACCGTAACAACATGAAATGTAATGATCGAGTGTGTTTGTTTGCAGGAGAAAAAACAACCGGGGGTGGAAAAAAAATATCGTTGTTTTGCGATAACCGCTATCGATTGGTCGAGAGATAGAGAGAGAGAGAAAAAAATACGCGCGCGATGATATTCCCTTCCAGGGTTCACACAAAATCGCGCGCGAACTCGAATTATTTCTCATTAAATAGTGTTGTTGTTTTTTTTTTTTTTTAAATCGAAGGTTTCGCGAATCGAAATTTTTATTCCGCATGACCGCGAGCGCTAAGCTAGTTTAATATTGTGCAAACGCGCGATTGTAATCCAACGATTCGTTTGTATTGCGAATCCCGGGATAACACTGCTGATAAATTTTATTATCGCCGACCACGCTGTTTCACGTCACACGCGCGCACATACACACACACACACACACGCACAAAAAGTGGTTTTGCGTTTACGGATTACTTTCGTTCCATTACGTTTCGATTTTCAAATCGCACGAATTAACGCGCGACGCAATCACGCCGGCATTTATACTACAATCTTGCGATCTCGCGCGGAGATTACAATATAACACGCATATGTGTGTGTGCATATTGCGCTACGTGTGCATATATATGTAGGTAAAGTGTGATAAAATCGTGCGCTTTCACGAGAAAACGCCGCGAAAAATGCTATTCAGAAAGTAAATCTCAAAGCCGGTTCTCCATCGAGAAGATCTCCGATATACTTCACTCCGTTATCGAACGTGACGTGGTAAAATACGAAACTCCACGTTTTTTCCTCTCACTTTTTCGATGTAAATTGCGCAAAAAAAAATAAAAAAAAAACCCGATGCTATTTCTCGGACACACGTTACAACTCAATGCACCGCGAGAGAGCAGCCGCAGGCGCTGATCTGAAAAGCATTTTTTCTTATAAAAACGGAGAGGGAAAGTATGTGAAAGACGCGGAAAGAAAGAAGAGAGAGAACACACACACACTAAGAGCGCGGAATAGAAAATTCGGCGGCCGAATGACGCAAGCGGGTCTTCGAGTCGCCGCGATCGACCGCGCGCGGATGTTCCGGACCGGAACTTCCGGATGACAGGGATGAACGGTGTTAATAAGAAATGCGCTCGAGAGCTCGGAAACACACGAACGTCCCACCACTCTTGTGAGCGCGCGTTTCTTTTCCGTCCCGAACCCCATCTCCGCCTCGCACATATTTCAAGAAACGACATTTCCAGAGAGAGAGAAGGGGTTTTTTTCCCTTGCGCGCGATCTCCGCGCGCTTTTACATTCGTGCAAATATAAAACATACCCCGGGTTTTTTAACTTTCGATAAAAAGACCGAACGCAAACGTTCCTTTAGCACGCAAACAAATATTCTTACTCGAGGTTTACACAAGGTTCAGATAAATCGAGTCTTTTTACTCGCAAGAGTTTCTTTTTTTTTCTCTTTTTTTTTTTTAACTCACAGAAGGGTAGGAAGCGGTTGTTTTTATATACGGGACGCGCAAATCGCGAGCTTCTGATATGGAAGAAATTTTTCAAGCTCGTGTAGCATCAGACCATAGGTATTCAATGCGAGTCAATATTGCCAGATGCTCGCACGAAATATGGTTTTTCATTCATTTAAACGTACGAATTAATACACATAATAATTCGCACTAAATCCAATTTGAATCCAATTTGAATTCAATTTCAAAATTCATCTATGATGCTTGGTTTGCCTCTCGCATAGATGAAACGAGACCGCAACACGAAATGACGTCCGAAATAAATTATTAAAACAAAATATGCGCAATATTAGGTAATTTGTTCGCAATATTGCGTAACAAGTCACATCCTATATTAAAAAAGGCATTTGGATCGAGAAGTGCGCGTTTCGGAGCCGAATGTATCGCATTTATTGTTGCCTTTTTTCCGCGTTGCCGATTGGTTGGTTGGTTGATCGAGTCGAATCGAATCGGTAAGATCGAGAGAGTAAATAATGAAAAGCGATTTTGAGACAGTTCGTCGTATATGTAGAGAAAATTATAAACGTAACTAAATTCACGTGACAGAAAAGAGTAGAAAAACAACATGTGAAAATAACGTGACTGTAATTTATATTATATATAACATTAAATATAATACATATTATACATATAATTTATTATATATTTATAATATTATACTTTATATTGTATTGTATGTATTAATATACATACTACAGTAATGTCACTGACCTCGGACGCGCGGCCTTGGCGGGGTCACTGACCTAGGCCGCGCGGCCTTGGCGGGGTCACTGACCTCAGCCGCGCGGCCTTGACAGGGCACTGACCTCGGCCGCGCGGCCTTGGTGGGGGGAGGTCACTGACCTCGGCCGCGCGGCCTTGGTGGGGGGAGGTCACTGACCGCGGGCGCGCGGCCTTGACAGGGCACTGACCTCGGCCACGCGGCCTTGGTGGGGGGAGGTCACTGACCTCGGCCGCGCGACCGCGGCAGGGTCACTGACTTTAGTCACGTGTTGTTTTTCCATTCTCCCTTTTTCCTTTTATTTTTTGAGTTTGATTTTCATGCGTTATTTCTGACATCTCTCATATGTACATCATGTGTATTATATTGTTTGTAGGACGTATATATTAGCTGTTATCGCGGTGACATGTTGTGTCTACTGACGGAATATGTTAAAATAAAAATAATAGCGTGCGCGTAGCGCGCATCTGTGATGTGCTAGTCTTTTCAAAAAGAAATATTAATCTTATTATCTTATTATCTATCTTTATATATTTTTATATAAAGAAAGTTATTTTGTGTTAAACACGATCGTACAAATTTTTTTAACTTACAACCAGAGTTAGTTGTCACGTGTATTTTATATAGAAAAATTATAAAGTAAGTAAAGTAGTTTTGTTTTATTACAGTTAATGGGATTTAAGTATCATTAAACGCCATGTGTAGCTATTTAGATAAAATTGCGCGATCAGACAATTTTTACTACCACTGAAATAATAAAAACTACAATAGATAAAAAACCTCTAATTTTGCAAAAGTGCTCGTAAATATTACATGCCGTATTTTTAATAAAAGCTATTTCGCACACGTGACTAGCGCGAAAGTAGCAATCTGCATCATAAAGAAGAATATTTTCCTGTATTTTAATCAGCGAGATATTAGCTGTGTGACAATCAACTCCTGGTCTCTCTCCTTTACCCAATTTACTTTCCCAAGAAATTGAAGGAAGTTAAAGGAAATTAAAAAAATCCCCGAAAAAGACACTTTGATCAGAAGTCGATCTCTCGTTCATTCAGACAATCTTCCAGTCTCGGCCGTCAGGGCACAACGTGTGAATTTCCTCGCATTACTCATCTGATATACAGATTTTCAAATTTAATTCGAATTTCAATGCGCGGTAATTTACACTTCAAGAAATACCTCGCGTCGCGCACACCTTCGCTCGGATCTTACGCGCATCCATTGTTTTCCCTCTTATACGCAGGTAAATCAAGTCTTATTTGTGTTTAACTCCGCGATGAAAGCACATATTTCGCGAGCTTAATGAAGATAAAGCTCTTACAGAAAATGCAGGTACGGAGTATAAAATATATCTCGCGCGCGCGCGCGCGAAACTCTGAGGAATCATAATGGAACTTGATATAATGGAACTAGAAAGTATGTTCCCATCGTGTGTACTGTTACGAAACAGACAAGTGTATGTACGCGGCACATATGTGTGTGTCTCTGTTTTTTCTTTCTTTCTTTCTTTCTCCTTTCCCGTGTGTGTCTCTCTCTCTCTCTCTCTCTTTTTTCTCTTGCTCCTTTTAGAAATAAGATGAAACGCGGCCTGGATGGAAGCGTCCCTTGTTGTTAACAACGGCTTGACCCGGATTATCTGTAATGGATCGATTGATTGCACCGACAGACGATCCCTTACATGACTTTTTACTTATACAGGACGACGCGGTAATTTGATCGAGCATTAGTTTCCCGAGTATTTGTCATATCCAACTTCTAAATGTCTTGACTTGATGAATCGTAGGAAGGTATATCGAACTTGGCGCAAACTCATTTCTCGCTCGCGACTTCTCGTCGAGATATTCTCGCCGAGATTCTCTCCGCCACCGAGAGATATATTTAACGCCACGAGGAAACGCGTTTCGCGAAAATCACGGTAAAGGGTGAAACGTTGACCGAATACATTTGCCGTTTTCATTAAATAGATTAAATCGGGGACAGAGCGAATCGAGAGATCTGTCAGTCTTTGCTCTAACGAGGCATGCGCCTCCGAGACGCAAGAGAGAGAGAGAGAGAGAGAAAGAGCGCACCAATCCTCTTTCCTTCCGTCTCTCTGAGACAAGAGCCGCTTTCAAGTGGACTTCCACTTTGAACCCTTGACGTCGGGCTTTTGGCCTCGCGTGAAATTAGACGACGAATCGTGTACATGTATGTACACATGCGCATGTATATTTCAAATCGCGAACTTTTATTTGACTCTACATCTCCTCCCAGAGTGGAAAAATCTTCGCGAAAAACTGGTCAAGGATTAAAAGCTGAGCGGTGTTGCAAAAAAATATTTAGAATTTCAACAATTTTACAATTTTTTCACATATTGATTCTATTCTGTTTGAAATTACGAGCTTTATATTTCACTTGTAAATAATTTAGAATGATTGCATATTTATCAAATAACTGCGTAAAAAATCTGTTTAAATGCACCGGCTACTAAATTAGTCGGAAATTAACTCTATTAAATAGATCAGAAAATAACAGCTAGAGAGTTTGTTCAATAAAAATTCGGATTATTATTTTCTCAGACTAGAATTTGATCTCAGTGTAAATTAGCTAATAGATAATAAATCAATAAGTAACAGCTACTTTTTATCCAGTGGAAAAACTCGAAATATTCCACTTATTACTTTTTTTTTTTTTTCCACAAATTAATCCTTCAATACTAGATACTGCGTCGATCAAAAGAAACAGATTGAAAGTAGAGACACTGGTTTAAAAACTTTCGGGATCTCGGAGACCCATATCTGGCACTGAAGGGTTAAGAACTGTGACTGGGTCAAACTAATCAAGCAAATGACAGCTGGTTTACGCCGAGCAACACTCGAAATATTCTGCTCGTTTAAACAAAAAAACAAACACAAAAGTACAAATCGCACACGGTGTTTTACCATTACGGTCAACCGCCAGAAAATTAACAACGCCAACATATCGCATGTGCAAACTGTATTTTAAAAGTGTAAATTAATTCAAATCCAAAACGACTACACACAGTTTTTCGAATTAAGTTTTAAATTACGTTATTAACTTAATTTACTTATTATTCCTCTCTCATAAATATAATGTCTTTCAAATGTTAAATATTTACAGGTTTGCAAAGTATCTCTTTGCGTATAATTGTGGCCAAAATTAAACACAGATACTCAAAGTAATGTTGTGTAGATGCCACGGCTGTTGATTTAAAGCTCGGCTCGTGGAGTTCCACTCATCGAATATTTTCACCGACGGCTTTTTCAGATAAATTTCAAGTAGCAAACAACCAAACGCTTGTTTGACAAACAACTGGACAGTGAAATTAACCAGTTTTAGCTACTTTTAGATTAATCTTATAATTATTTTTCATATACTTGTATATGAAATACTGAAATATAACCGAAACTACACATAGAGATATGATTCGATATAAATATTTAAAAAAAATTGAAGCAATCAAAACTGATGTCCAGTTGCTAGTCAAACAAGCTCCCACTAAGCTTAGCATTTTTCTAACTAATATTCCCGCCCAAATACTAACCGGTTACTGGCTATATTCTGTTTTAACCTCCGCTCGAGTCTTGAAATAAAAAATAGAAGAGCAAAACCCGATTAAATATTACGACTGGAATAGACGCGATGAAATGTTGATCGCGAAAAACTCTTCTTCACCGCACGGAGAGAGCGAGCGGAGTGTTACGTCATGTTGACGGAAAAAAACAGTGCGTGTGCATGCGGATGGCAACCCTATCCTCCGCTCATCGCCGAGGGAAGAGAGAGAGAGAGAGGGATAAAATTGTCGCGTGTTGTTGGAAAATCACGGAGGGTCGGGGAAACCAGGCGCCGAGACGTCTCGACGCCGTTTCGCTAACGTCGTCTTCTCCAGGCTCCGGTTTTCTTCCTCCGCTGCTCCTTCACCCTCCGCTCTCCCTGCCGTTTTCTCTTATCCCGCCGGTGTTTTTCTATTGATTCTTTCATCGCGTTTAGCCGACGCTACCTGTCGCTTATATTATTGCGTAACACTGCGTTACAAAACTGAAAGCTCACTGCATAAACCGTGTTTCTCACGTTCCTGGATAGGGTCTATGACAATCTATGGAAAAAATAAAATTATGTAACAAATCTCAACGCAACAAATTTTAACTCACGTGATATCAAACTAGAAAAAAATTATCCGATTCGAGATGTTTCCGTGTGCAAAGAGTATATTTTATTTATTTATTTATTTATTTATTTATTTAAACGGTTTATTTATTTAAATTAATACACATAATATTTCGAACTGAATTCAATTCGGAAACTCATCCAGACGCTTAGTTTGCATTACATGCAGATGAAATACCCTTCCGTGGAAATAAAAAAACTCATATTGCAAAAAAGACGCCGGGAGTTGAAACGATCGAACTCGCTGAAATTGTTGTGTAGCATACGAAAAAAAAAAAAAAATTGATTCGAAAACGAGAGACATTACGCGCGATTCGTTACGCGGTTACGTTCAAATTGAACTTTTCAGACGGAAAGTGTCTTTTAAAAGAGACGTCATACGCGATGCAAAGTGGAAACGACAGTCTTTTTTTTTTTTTATTTTTTTTTTTATTTATTTCTTTTTTGATACCGATATCCATGAAGTGTGCGAGAAATATATGTAGCGTAAGATTAAAATACTTTCGTCGGCGGGGATACGTCAGGAATGCGACGTCGACCTTCCTCGAGAGACATATTTCATTTCCACGTTGAGATATAAAGTCAGAGAGAAAGAAGAAATGGTTCTATATATGAAATATACATACCTCGTGTATGTGCATATGTACGTACATTTTATATATATACGCACACATACGTCCTGTACACACACACACACTCACACATACATGTACGGGAAGAAAGTCGTCGCGTTTTTTCGTAACCGTGACCTTCTTTCAATGATCTTGACGGAAAACGACGACGACGACGACGACGACGACGACGACGACGTTAAAACTCGATAAAAAAAATATTGTTGTTCAGTACAAATGTCATGCATTTGTATGAAAATGCAAATCGAAGAGACAGAAATGCAAATTCACGACAAATCCATAAAATTCCTCTATTAAGACGTAAGACCGAGCGTTGTTGAACGTTCGGAACAAACCGCGCCCGGGAATTTTGAGTCGTTACGAGATTTTCATGAAAAACATAGACAGGAGACAAAACTTTTCGCAGAATTCCGCGAACTCTTTTGTTCTTGTTTTCAGTTTGCTCTACAATTGCAAATAACTCGCCAATAAAAATTCCTCAAACCAGACGCGCGCTAGAAACAAATGACGTTTGACATTGTTCTCATGTCATTGAATTTCCGGTTTTCCGAAGCCACACACGGGCAAAAGATATTCTGATGATTCCGTCGTGCGCGCACGTCGTTACAAAGGAAACAAACAGATAAAAAGTATCACAGAAAGCGATTCACTCTCGTTTCTATGAAACTCTCTCTCTCTCTCTCTCTCTCTCCCTTTTGTCGAATGAGCGACTGTTGAGAGAAAAGTTGAAAACCGAGATTCTCTTCCGGAAAATGTAGTAACGTCAACAAATTTCTGAAGAACAGTTTTATTGCACGACGACGAAATATCAAACTCCTCTGCGAACTCCCATCTTTTTCCCTCGTCCCATTTTTCTCAAAATTACCTTTTTTTGTCGCAAAAAACTGCTCGCGAAGTGCAAAAAGCGTGATGTAACACCTGAGATTTTGTCGCTTATAGGTTCCTGTGACTTGGGATAGCGATAACAGCAAACTACCAAGATGGCTGCATTTGTGGCGAAGCAGATGGTCGGGAACAAGCTCAATGCGGTTAAAGGTAAGTGCTTTCGCGAATAACGTTCTTTGTTCGTGTCGCGCGAATTAACTTTGTTTTTGTAACGACGGCAGTCGGTCAATTAAAGCGCTTTTTTTTTTTTTTATTTAGTTCCGGTAACTCCAATTTTCTAGCGGCACGTTGCGCGACGTTGAAACAACGAGGAATTTAAATAACTCTGAAGAAGAAAGGATTTCAGTAATTTGTGTTATTTTCTTCGAAAAAAAGTCGGCCGTGTGAAATAGCGCTTCGGATAAATGCTGTTTCGTGAAGGTTCAAACGCAATAACGGGACGAACGAATCTGAAGATTTTTATGAGATAACCTTTTTTCTTTTTCCCTCTCTCTCTCTCTCTCTCTGTGCCAATTTCAGTGAGACGTGACCCCCGTTGATTTGCTCCCCGCAATTTTGACTCCGGAATGCAATATCACCCCGCACGATTATTTTCACTATCGAGCTCGTTTCTTTTTTATTTAATTCACTTTTTCGTTTAATTTACATCTTTTGTGTGTGTGTGTTTTACTAAGATACCAAAATTTGCAAAAGACGCGCACACGCATGTTTGCGGAAACGACCGAGAAGGGGCGAGATAAGTTCGAGATTAAAAATACACGAGAAGCGTTTGCGAGCACGCGTCGTATTTCGTCGGTCGCGCACGTTTCGTCTGCGTAATTATCGCGAAAAGCGAGAGCAGATCGGAACGAAAACGGGGCGGGGAAACCTAAGGCTATTACGAACGAACAAACATTATGCAGTAAAATAGAGAGTTTCATACATGTTGCAGATACTATTATCCTCGAGTATGCGCGTATTTCTCACTGATTAAGAGTCGAGTTTCGCTCGTGCGTTTTCACATTTTGAGAGATATATATTATATAAGTAAAACATTTAAAAAAGGCCGCACGAAAGTTCAACAAAGTGTAAAATGAAATGAAATTAAAATAAAAGTACAAAAATAATATAATTTATTTATATATATTAATAAAAGATCAAACAATAATAATAAATTTATTATTCTTTTGTATTTTCAAAGCCATTGTTCGGTCTTTTGTTAATGAACAAATTACAAATAAAAAAAAAAACAAACAAATCATCAACATCCGAATAACAAATGACCGGTGCGTGCTTTTGTGTCGACAAATTTTCACCGACGAAAAATTCATTCCCCCTTTTTTTTCAACGATGCGTTTATTTAGCGCGCGTCGCTCGTGGCGAATGTCTGACGCGTCTTGATTTTTCGAGAGATAAGAATCCCCCGTTTTCGCGGGAGAAAAAAAATGAGGAAAGAAGGGCTATTGTTTTCCCTAATAACGAGAACATCGATACTTTCGGATTTGAAATCGCGATCACGGCCGGAGGCTAGGTGAAAACGATGAAGGGGACGGAAGGGAAGGGGGAGGGGAGGTAAAATGTAACTCGCGACGAATCGCCTCCTCTCTCTTCTCTCTAGGATGTCGGTGGGTTGAACGATGGCTGGCAATAAAACTTCTGTCATTAAGCGAAAGTTTCAGCTTTCGCGTGCGACGAAGCGGGGAAGCGTGTCGCGGGGAATCCATAATGGGGAAGACGGGAAATGGGGGACTTTCCTCTCAAACCGTGAACTCGACTTCTACTTTGAATCTTTCTTTCGTTTAATGCCAGAAAGAAAAGGAGAGAGAGAGAGAGAGACAGAGAGAGAGAGAGAGAAAATACATGTATATGAAAGAAAATAGAGACTGTTAGTATCGTCGACCTACATTTCGACAGATTTGACTTGGCTTTTGCGTAGATACTAGATATTATAATGAATAGCGTCGAATGTATAAATACGAAGGAGCAGAGGATCAAGATCACAAACGAAACGCGACGGGAATTAGAAGAGAGAGAGAGAGAGAGAAAGGGAGAAAAGGGGAAATGAGAATGAATAGCGCGGCGGAAGAAGAGAAGCTCGAGCAACTCACAGACCACCTCCCAATTGCAGTCTCAAACTCAATGAGAGCTCATGACGGTTTTGCAAACCAAGCCGCCGCATTTAGAAGTTTGGGTCGCGCTAGTTACGCTTTCTCTCCCGCCTCTTTCTCCCTTGTTTCGTCTATACATTGCAAAAGCTTTCGGCAGCTTTTTCCTTGTCTAACAAAGGTTAATTGAAATCCCGCTAATCGATCGACCGCGACCTACGACACGACGAATCGATCGCCGAAACAAAACGAAACGAACAGACCGAGGGAGGGGGGTGAAGGACGGGAGAGAAAAATTCCGCGAGTGAATTATTTAAATTTTATAAAATTCTGCGAGGTAAAAAAATTGTTTTCCATGGTTATAATCTCGTTAAAGATTTATCGATTCGAAGTATTTCCAAGGCGACCCTATTAACTTTCCATTATTGGGTAAATGGTTGATCCGATAATACGGCGTAGGGGGAGGGGGATGGGATGTATCGCGCGCGATGGATATTAGCAAGCATAATACTTGAATCGACGATCATCTTCATTAGGGACATTATCATTCCCTCGCTTGTGAAACGGGAACGATTATTCAGCCGATATATCGCGATGTGACAGACAATTGTCCCAATTAATTATGCGCTTCGTGATTTATTCGCCTAGACATTTTCGACGAATTGTCATGATCGCACGCGCGCTCACACGCGCGATTGTCCTTCACTGTTATCGACAGGAATCTATTTTCGAAAACAATGCGGGACGCGACGCTCGATATCATCCGAAGAGAGATCGAGGGTGGAAAAAAGCGCCGACAAACACGTGCGCCAACTCGTCATCGCGCCCGCCCCTCGCAACGTGCTACGAACAATTTCGAGCGCACACACGGCGTAACAGATATATCGTGATTTATGCCCCGAGCGTAATTACACGGTTACTTGGGATAATTAACGTAATGATGTTACACGTTGTAACATCAAGGAGGGAAGGGATAGAGCAGGATATACCTTAATTGCGGAACTTTCGCTGATCGTTAGCGATTTCCTCGCGCGCGCGCGCGCGATATACCTGTTGCGATATAATAACGATACAATTATTATCGTAAATCGGAAGCATCGATTAGAGCGAACGACTTCGCTCGGTAACCGCTCGGTTAATTTGCACAATGCGAAATTTCGAGAGATCGCGGTCGACGAAAGAGACGCTTCGAGAGTCGATTTTTTTTAAATAGTTTTTTTTTTTTTACGTGAAACAATGACATTAAAGTAGTTTCAAAAACCGCTCGACCTTCAGTTTTAATTAGCATTTTGAATTTAAGACCTTTAATTAAAACAGAGACATTTAATACGAAGGCGTGTGTGATGCGCGCGTTGAACAATCTTTATCGTTTCGCATTTTCCTTGCAACAGCGGGACGTTTTAAGTAACGCATTAAATAGAAAATCAATTTGGTAATTAAATATTTAACGTTGCCGCATTTGCAAATTATTTGCCGGAATTATATACGGGAAAGCAAACACATTCACATCAATTAAATGAGAATAAACGTTTAAAAGATTCGTTCGATTTTAATTGGATTTTATTAAATGAAAATATTTTGCTTTCCGCACACGCGCGCGTAATATTCGTAGTTTGATTTTACACAGTGGATTAATAAATTTTTTTCTCTCACTCAAAGCGACGCGCGTTGTTTTCCACGTTATTTATGCGCAAACAACAGGTTATAAAAGAATCGAGAGAATCGATAAGTATTAAGGAAAAAAAAAACCATTTATTGAGCTCGTTGTTTAACGCTGTTAATGCGCGCGAGAGATTCTCAGACCGATAAAATTGAACCAACGAGCAACGTGCGTCCGGGAATTTAAAACAACACGTGCGTGCTTGATATAATTTACGACGCGACTCTCTTTAATGCTCGACTAATGATTTGTCATGTGATAGCACCCGAGGGGGGAAGGGGTAGAAAACGTTGAACGTATGGCGGCGCAATCTGTCGGCGAAACGAGCAAAAAAGTTCGTGCTCGATATATTTCATGCTCGCGTTTTTGCGATTGGACGTGCCCGCTCATCGATCGTTCCAGTTTTGGCTCGTTAAAAACCTCACACAGATGGATTTTGCAAGAAATAAACTCCGTTACACGTCGCGAAGAAAAAAAAATAGAAAACCTTGACACGCGAGAGCAAAGTGACGCGAGATTTTCCGATCCGCGAACCGAAACATCCTTGGCTCTTCTCCTCAACGTTTTCACAAGTATATGAGCGTACCGTCAGTTTTTTTTCTTTTTTTTTTCGAACTAGTTTTCGCGAGAGAATATTGCGCGTCGCTTTTTTCTCCTCCAAAATATTTTATTTACTTTTACCGGACAATTTATTCACTGTAAAAGCATCCACCTCGCCTCGACGGGAAAAAAATACCGCGATAAAATTTCTCATGCGCTGCGAATGTAACTTTTTATCGGACGTTTGTTACGCGGAAGTTTCATCCCATCTGAAACGAACGCCGCCGCCGCTTTTTTTCCAGTCGCGCGCGAATATTGAAATTTTTGCCATTGCCACCGACCGAGTTACCGTGTATTTCTATGCGAGAGTCGATTTATAGCAAGTTTGTTTTACACGCAACCGCACTACGTTTAACGATATTTAATTAAATCCCGTCTGCTAAAGGCGGAAACTTCTGTCGATAGTTCGTAACAGTTTGCAACCACTCTTACCACGGCCATCGGCCACGGTTCGTGGTGTGAATGGTCGTGTAGGCACAAAACTGTTATTTAGAGAAAGAGAGAGAGAGAGAAAAAGAGAGTCAATCAGAACGTTTCAGAGATAATCCTCGCCGGTCGCTTTTTATGCGACAAGAAAACTTCACGTCGGAGAAAAAGCACAAAGCGCGGGGCTTAGGAACATAGTCCAAGTCAACTTGGACTACGTAAGGAGAACACACGTGAGCGCGCGCAACGGATCGGAAAAACTCGCACAGTTCCCCTTAGTTTTAATTAAACATTAAAAAAACCAAACTTTAGCAACAGGTTTTATAAACTAAAAATTCCATATACTTTTAATTACTTAAATTCGCAACAGAGATTTTTCTTTGTGCGCCGAAGTTAGTTTTATTTTTTTCTTTTCACCACCGTATGAAAGTACACATTGTTATTACTCGTCCTGCGATAAAACGCGCGGTAAAACATATGTAAGAAGATTTCGAGTCACTCTTACGGAACGGCAACATCATGATGTTCTGAAACGAGGCAATTTATTTTGTGGATCTTTTGTGACGATAGAATTTCCAGAAGAAGAGTCCCGCCACATAGGAACTCTTTGTCTGTATAATCTTGAAAAGGGCAGTTCTGGCAATTCTCCGGAGTGAAGGATGTACGGAGAAAAGGACGCGCTTGAGGAGGAGAACCACCTCCTTCTATCCCTTCCCCCGCGTTGGCATAAAGTGGACCGTAATAGCGACGTATTAGCAGTAAAACCCGACCGTTCCGAGCCCCGAAATTTCTCGCGGTGGACGTAATCGCGCGTTACATAAGCGCGCGCACGTGTGTGTCAAAGTTTCCTCGATAAATCAATTTTCTCACACCTCGCGCTTTGAATCTCTCGCTAATTGTTTGCGATCTCTTGTGTGATTTTTTTTTTCAAGGTTTTTTCCCCAACAAAAAAGAGAGAGAGAGAGAATTTGTATCTTGGAGGAATTATGAAATAATTTGCGCGCAATGAGGGATGAGATTTTCGATGCGAGAGATACACACGAACAATATACAAAGGGCTCGAGAGAGAGAACTTAATCGATGCATAAACCGCTTTGGGCCACAGCCGCGTACCGCGCTGGTTTACTTGACAAATCAAGCGGAAGTTCCTTTTGACTCTCTCCCGCTTGGGTCAGCGAGATAAACCTACGTGGTCCGAATTTGCAGCTCGAGTACCGCCGGAGGTTCTAATCGCTCGGGAGTAATCAATTGTCCCTCAGACGCGAGCGGTTTACATTTTATTTACTTTGCGCGCGTGCAAAATTTCTCAATCGCGAATTCGAGTTATCTCGAACAATTTTTTCCCCAATACGAATAGATCGTATTTTCTTCTTCGTTCGACAAGTTTGAATCGAATATTTCGCGAGAGAGAATCCCTCGAGAAATGTTAAAATACCGGGGGAATATATATTTTCACGTTCTGCGGAACGCATTTCTGTTCTTTGAATTGTGCCAAGCGCGACCCATTTTCTCCTCCCTCCTTGATTCCCAATTAATTGATTGTCACTTACGACGTTGCAATATTAAGGCATCAGGAATCGCGGACGCGGAGAGGAGGCCATTATCTCGATTCTCGACGTGGCATTTCTCACACTTCGGCATCGCAGGCGCGCAATTTTCAGCCCTAAACGAAGCTTCAACCGCCTTCGCGTGCCATTCCCAGCCTTCTCTTGGCCATTTTCCCTTACCCCCTTCTCCTTCTTATCCGCGCGCGTTATATTAAGGATTCCTCGAGGATAGTGGGTTGTGGATGACGATGAGTTTCTCTCTCTCTCTCTCTCTCTCTCCTCTCACTCTTTGCCTTTCCTTCGCCGGTGACTCGAAATGCGGCAGCAATGCCATTAAACGAGCATTCAACGCATTCAATTCCGCCATTTTGCTCCCTTTTCGACGCCTTCCGCCTCTGTTAAGCACTCGAAGAAATGTCAGCCCGATGTGCATGACGCTTTATTAAGTTTGAATTGCGGCATATAATAGAATTTCGCCACTGCCGTCCGCTCGTCGAACGAATTAGAAAAGCCGTCTCTCAAAAGGTGACGGAAGCGAACGAGAAGAAGAAACGGGAAGTCGAAAAAGAATAAGAAGACGAAGACGAAGACCAAGGAAAAAGAGGGAAAGCCCCGTCCCTCGCTGCGCGCGCGGCTGAGGAGAGTCATGGCTATCCGGCTCCCGACGCGCGGCTCCTATCCCGCAAATTGCTTCTGGTTCTTCCGCAGACATCCGTCTTCGGCCACGAACAATCGCTAACTATCCTCTCTCGTACCTAACCCTCGATCTCGCTCCCACCCAGGAGCAACCCCTCCGATAAGACAAATCTTTTATAAACTCACCTTGCAGAAATCGAACGCGGACTGTTTTTCGCACGCACAAGAGAGAGAGAGGGAGAGACAAGGGTTGTATCAATAATGCGCAGAATCGCGAAAAGCTCCCGGTTTTTATTATTCATTTTTTTTTTTTTTATTAAAGTCGTGCTCGCGAAATCGAGTTTGCCCTCTCCTCGCACTCTTTATCCTTATTTCTCCTTCTGATCGTTACTGTTGTATATATATGTTTTATACATTAATAACGCGAAGGCCAGGAATCGCAATCGGAATTCCACGCTTTAATTTCTCTGCAGCCGGGCCGCTTCCCGACATCCTCTTAATGTTTCACCGTTTTGAAAAAAAAAAAAAAAAAACTTTTCTTCTCTCTCGCTGCGCGAGAAACAATGGCTTTTATTAACTCTGTATTATGAATCGCGTTTCGAGTGCCTAACTTCGCGCTCAAGTTTCACTGCCCGAAACAAATTTCCGCAACTTTTCCATTTTCCCACCTCTTGCGATCTGTGTATCTCTTTTGTTTTGTTTTTTTGTTGTTGTGTTATGTAATTTCTTCGCGGATATTTTATTCTCGAGGAAGAAAATCGTCGCGACGAGATACGCGCGTCGTATCGCAATATTTTGCGTGTAAAAAAAAGAAAAAAAAAATCCTGTATATAGATCGCGCGAATCAATACGCCAAATCCATAACGGACGTGACAGCGGGAAAAGCAATTTTTGTGTTCCCGCGTGACACAAGAACACAATACCAAGTAATCAAGTGGCAATCACGGGCCCTACTCCGCACACGATGCGTGGAGAACACATTGCGCTCGAGAATTACGCTCTACATTATTCACGAGCATACGCCTCCGCCAACGCCGCCGCCGCCGCTATTAATTACGAACTAAGCTCGACGAGAATATTTTCGCAAAATTGGCGTCTTGAATCACACGAAAGACACGTTGTTCTCTCTAATTGAAGTAATTGCCGCACTTTACGTGGCAACATTCTTGAGATTTGAGCGTTTTCTATCACCGCTCGGCTGCCACGTATCGTATGTACGTTTCACACGAGAGTCTGTTATTTCAATTAATCCTCATTTTAACCCCATCAGCGAGCGAAGGGACTCGTTACCGCGACCGCGCGTCCCCCGAAGCTACTGTTTGCCAAAAAACAGTTTTACAATCTCTGGCGTGTCTAATTGAAAATTGAAAAATCGAGAGAGAAAAACTGTTATTCAAACTCTTAAAAGTTATCATGAGTGAAACTTCACCCCATACGAATTTTATTTCAACCCTAGTTCTGTTAAATCCCGAACATTAATGTTCGAGCGATTCTTAAGAATGAAAAAATTTTAATTAATTCATTAGTGAAGGAACGTCTAAAAACTAAAAAAAATATGTCAAACCTAATGTTATTTCCTTAATGTAGAATGTTCAATAAAGTTTTCACATGAATTTTTACAGAGTTTTTGCACTGTTTTAACCAATAAAAAATGGCGTCGGATATAAATGTCAGAGGTTTGTGGGATTAAAGTTAAAAAAAAACGCAACCATTGGCGACACTAATTTTACGAGTATTATTGACACGATCGGACTTGCTTTGTTTCTAAAATAAAATAAAAATATACGTACCGGAGTGAAATTTCACCCGTGACAGCGTTAACGTGATTTTGCACGATAGCTTTTAAGGATTAAGTAAAATAATAATAAATCGGAAGGAAGGAAGGAATCGCGCGCTGGTCAAGTTTAATTAATGTATGATCTCAATCTCTCTCTCTCTCTCTTTCCGGTCTCTATACACGTATATACATCTCTCTCATTATTCATTATTATTCTCTATATAATTTATTGCTCTTTAAAAATACTATGAATCACGGAAATTAATCACGGAAATTGTGCACGCAAGAATGCGCTATAAATGGCTTTTGGAATGATGGAAATTAATTACAAGTGACCGGTAGGGATGTGTGTAGGAACGTTAAAACTATTCGAACGGAATATTCTAATTTGATAATAATTAAATTGAAAATTGGATCTCGGTGTCATCGCGACGAGAGAGCTGCAAAATTGCGCGCGCGCGCGCGCGTGTGTGAATGTGTGTCGCGTTTACCACATTTTCCCCCGAAAACTTCGATTCTCTCGTGCGATTTTCTATATCAAATAAAAAAAAAAAAAAGAGTTCGACCTGCTTAAACCAAACATGACCGAAGTAAACCGCAAATAAGTAGCCGAAAGCGATGGCGGGTAATGCAATAGGCGAACGCGCGTACACAACTTTTCCTCATGACAGATCAGGTTAATCAAGCCTCGGTTCTTTCCGACCGCACAATCGCCGTTAACCTCGACGATAAAATATTGGTCGGGTTTTTATCGACTACGAGTTTAGTCCTTAAGAATGTAACGATGTAAATCTAGGACGCGGAGAGCAAGAGAGAGATAGAAAATATAATCGATAGAAACATAGTAGCCGAAATATTGTCTGAGCTGTGCGAAATTTAAAGCTCTCATTATTTATTTTAATCCAGCGCTAATGAAGGAAAAAAACAAATCGATTACGGGAGAAAAAGGAGAAGAGAGAGCACCCGTATCGAGAAATATTATTATTACAAAAGACATTATAACGGTATGAAAATGAAGTTTACACGCGTGTGTACAGAGAATTGTGCTGTGTGATAACAGACAAATGTTAAACAGAAAAAAAAAAACAAACGCAATTTCCGACAAAATAATAATAACCGATGAAAGTTGCCGCCGGAGTGAAGCTCGATTCAATTTGCCGAACTCTGATTGAATCTTGAAATAACGAGAATTGGAAAGTCATCGCCTGAAAAATGATTGTTTTCCGATACTAAACACGACAGCGCCGAAAATAACGGCGACCATATATTTATACCAAAAATACCAGAGATAACTATTAAAATATTCGAGAGAAAAAACAATTATAATTAGTTTTGCAACAATATTTCACAGTTGAGACACAGTTTTTCACTCGTCAATTTTCAACATATACGTGCGAAGATAAAATATTGCATTATTCTCTCTTCGACGCGTCGAAAATTTGACTACGTCGAAGAAGCCGAAGAAAATTCTATTCTTTCTTGTTTAACGTCGAGTTACCGGGTTTTTTGTCTCTCGATATCGGGTTCACCGGAATTATTTCCGTTCCAATTGTACGTGCTATCTGCAACGGACCGACCAACGTGTGTATCGACCAAAAACGAGAAAAAAAAAAAAAAAAAAAAAATAGAGAGAGTGGCGAGTGGAGTTTCGGATTGGAACTGTCTTGATGGAATTGTGTAATTGCGGAGATAGAACGCGCCGTAGGTCTGTCCGGAAATGCTACGCTCACCTGCCCCCGCCGCATTGTTGCGATCCTCGAAGCAGCGCGAGCGCGCGCACACGCGACTAACTGTAAGAGCCTTTTACCGCGCGCGAGTCGGAAATGCAGTCGGTTTAACGCACCTATATTTATAACGCGCGCGCAGAGCGTATAGCTCTCTCTAGCGGTATAATGGATAGCGTTAACAGACCGCGCGCGAGCTATTGATTTCGGATTGTGGTCGGACGCCGGCGGCTTTTGTTACGAAGATTATAGCGCGCGCGCCTCCGGCGCGCACCGCCTCTTCGGTTTCTCTCCTTTCGCTCTTTTTCTTCCCTTTCCTCACAAATCCATTTATATTCCGTATGAATTTTTATTTCGCGCCGGCTGTTAACATTTTTGGGACGCAGCGTCTCACGTGCACACTTTCTCGTTTTTTTATTTTTTATACACACGCGTGATAAAATTACCTCGTTATGTAAGTGAAGAAAACTTCATATGTTTTATATACACAACGTTTCACATTTGCAGGATGAAACGAGAGGATTTATCTCTTTTACCTCTTTAAAGCTGAAAGCTTTTCTTTAATTGCATCTCCGCGCGGTGCAACACCGACGGATTTCTCTCCCCCTCCTCGATTCATCGCAACCCTCAAAACCGCGGGATAGCTTTATCCCTCAACTTCGTCTCTTTCTCTCTCTCTTTCTCTCTCTTGCTCCTCTGTTCGCCATCCGTTTGCAAAGCGATCGAACATGAGGGACGATTGTAATTGGCCGGTGTAAACTCCGATTACAAAACTTTTCTGTCCTCAAACGATCAGGCGGTGAGCTCTCGCTCATTGGTGCCGTACGTGCCGGCAAACTTTGTCGGAAACAGCCACTTCCGTGACTTCCGCAAAACGCATCCGCCAAGAAAAGGATTACCTCGATTTTATTAACCGACGGAATGATCTTTTCGCAAAATATATTTGCGACATTATTTTACAAACTAATTAATAAAAAATGAAAAAGTAACAACATGCGTGTTCTGTTGACGTTTTGACAAATTAAAATGAAATAAGTCGAAGAATCTGGGATATGTTTTTCAAAGGACGCGTGTAGATCAAACTTTTTCAACGACGTGTAATACTTAAAGAATCGCGTCGTTAAGGCGACGTTTAAATGTTGACTGTACAAACCCTCGGGATAAGGTCAATTACTGCGCGGGTACGGATATAGTCTAAGCACGAGTCACGATCACAAGTAACTTATCACCTAATGCATTTTACATCTCGTGCGAGTCGATGATCGATCGTCGCTTCTTCGAGCAGGAAGGTACTTGGTGTGTCCCGCAGGAATATCGGAAGAAGGTGGGATGATTGATCGGCTTGACTTGAATTATACGAATCGGACGTGTCAATCGCCGAATAAAATTATCGGACGCGAAGCGAAATTAATCGCTCACGCGACCCGCGCGTCGCAAGTAAATTCCAATTTTATTTATGACAAAACACCTCTCGTGCGCACAAAACCTCGCTTGTGTATTAAATAACGAGAATTGAATTGTAACATTGTTTGTTCAAAATATTTAAAAAATTCCACTGCTTTTCTATCGAAACAATGTTGCAAATCATTTTTCATCGGTGAAGCTCTTCGCCGTTTTTTCTCAACTTCCGTCTCAAAACGCCGTCCCCTTGAGCTCAAACTTTGGGAAACAGATAAAAGTCGCGTGAAAAACCGAAGTGTGTTCGAGCAATGTAATATTATTTTTGTGCCCGCAAATTTATTTGTTCCTTGACTTCAGGGCAATTTTTCCGGCGCGAAACTACGTCACCTTACAAATGACTCGCGCGAGGAAAAAAGTTTTGCCATCACACGGCCAGGAAGGAAAATTTTACTTGCCGCACATGTTTGTTTCATCAACAAAACAAGGTCTCAATAGGTTTAGCAACTTTGTCCGACTGTGTGTGGTAACTAATTTCGAGTCTTTTTTTTTCGTGTGTTAATGGAAAAACTGAAACTGAGTTTGGGACATGCTGAGACACTTCCAAGATGATAAACTTCACTCGCCGTTTTAATGTGTCTGAGTTCTCCTTAGTCTCGTTATTCAATAGATACACCACACACACACGCACGCACGCGCTTAGTTCTTAGAGTAAACTCGATATAAACGTCGCGCAACGAAAGCTCGGAAAAGCTCGCGCGTAATTCGTAAATATACACGTTTGACAACGGCGAGCGTATAAATTCGCGTTTAGCTTGTTGTTCATTACACGACTGTTTTATCGAATCCGCCCCGTCATGCACAGGCGCGTGCAGACGTGCGTAGGGAGGAGCCAATAAATCTTGCGCGACGTACAGACACCGTACAGAGAGACTTTTCCCTCCGCGCGCTTCGCGAAGAGAAGGAGAGGGAATAGCTGAGGGATTGAATAGAACGGAAATGTGTCTGATTAATTTACGATCACTCGACCGGATTGCGAGATCTCTTCTCGCTTCTGAATATACATAAAAAAAAAAAAAAAACCCAGCGACGACGCGCTCGCGAAAACACATTTCTCATTGCACGGCGAGATCTCAAGGTGTCCTCCTCCCCCGCTGTGCGCACGATATGTAATTTGCACGTCGACTATTATATTCGTCGTCGGCGAATAAAACACGAGCGTTGTTTTGCAAGCAAATTATATTTATAGACGTGTCGTTTCTCTCCAAAGAGGTCGTTAAAAAGTTTATCGTCGGAGTTGATTTTCCACGATCTTCATTTTCCCGAGAAAACGACGACGTGAGTTAAAACGTGATGATGCGCGCTGAAATATCGCTGAGATAATCGTTAGCAAATCGATTCTCGCGCAAACCGTGACTCTGGGCGATCCGATACTTGTTATCGCGCGGGAATATTCGTGCCGCGAGCCACGGCGAGCCACTTTTCTTCCCGTTTTCGCGAAGAAAGAAGATGCTATTTTTTTCTTTTAATATTTTCGTTTGTCTTCGCTGTCTTCTTCCTCCCTCCTCCCTTTCCTCTCATTTTGTCTGTAATCGCGGAACGTGAATATCGATAACAAAACTAATGCCCGGGAAACTTTTCGGAAGGAGTTGCCGGAGGGAAGAAGCGATACTTAACACAAAGACTCGTCGTCGGCGAATCTTTGAATTTTCTCTCGTCTTTGACTTTTTCTTTACATTTCAGCTGTTCAGCTTCGATCCGTTCGTTCGTTCTGCAATGAGGTTCGACGCTAATGTGTATTTTCTAATTTTTCGCTTCCGAGACTCTCTTTGCGCATTGCCGCGACCTTCTCAAACGTGTTTAGAAGAGGGATTTGAACAACATAAAAAGAAAGTCCTCCCCTCGAATGTCGCAATCGTATCGGTCGCAGACCGACGGACGATAGATAATTGTGGGGTACCGACCGGCAAGAAATCCGTCGGAGAAATCGAAGAAGAGAGCCGATCTCCTCTCTCGAGATCGCTCGCTCGCTCGCTAAGTAGTCGAGAGGCTTACGTCGGGAATTCTGTAATGGTTCTTCAGGTAGAACACGAGTATTCTCAAGGAATATCCGAACTATGATAGCAACTGAAGTGGGAGATTCCTTTGGCGCGGGATAAAGAGACCGCCAAGAGTAGAGATCGAGAATCGACGCCACCAATAAGACCGCCATCCGGAGCTTTTTGAAACATAAATATCAAACGCGCGGCGTTATTCGCCTCCAAAATTTGCCGCTTGCTTTGGCATTTTCTCCGCCAAAAACGTGAGAAAAGTCGATCGACCGGAGCAAAGCGACACGTTTGCGACAAGTTGAACGAGCGACCGACGAAAATTGTTTCGCGGGGCGGGAGACGGAGGGAATTTTTATTGTTCGAACGCACGCACGTGCGAAACTTACATCTCTCGCAATATTGGGAACATTATTTATGTTGACGGTGCGCGGCCGCAAGTGCCGGACCGGGTTTCGATATCGGCAATTTCCACGTGATTTATCGACAATGTGTGCCGTTTATTTATCATAAATAAACACGCGAGAAGGAAACGCCGGGTGAACGAATACAATTTTTCCGACGTCGGGTCACGCGTGATCAAAAAAAAAAAAAAACAACAAAAAGACGTCGGCAACGAATATTATTAAAAAATTTGAGATAATAATAATAATAATGCAATTTGTAAAATTCTCGTATATTATTTTACGCCACGTCCGATGTCGTGCGAACGTGCTCTGCAAATCACACGCGAGAGAGAGAGAGAGAGAGAGAGAGAGAAAATTAGGGCAGCGCGGCCGCCCAGTCTCTCACTCACTCTCTCTCTCTCTCTCATATTACGTATATATCGCCGCTCCAATTACGTAAGGTATCGAATATTCCCCGTGTTCCCCGGATGGCAAATTCGCTACTGGAAGCACGGAACCATTCGTCGATTCTCGCGAGATGTAATCGAATAGACGATCGTGCTTGTTACGAGAGAGGAACGTACGTAGATCCCGTTCCCTTCCCTCTCCACCCCCCAGAGTTCTCGACTGCCCGTTCGTTCGAGTTAACAACTACTGTCGTCGCGATAATCGGCCGCGAATGGAGATTACACTTCCTAGCTGCTGGGAAATGAAATAACCTTTTTTTTTTTTTTCGTTCCCTTTGGAAAGGCGCGCGGCGGCGTGTACGGGAAAGCTTTTATCATTATTACGGAACGAACTGTGTGCGCGCGCGAAACCCTTTGGAAACCAAATTGCTATAGTAATTCGGTCATCTAAAATTCACGTCTGTGATACAGTCGATTGTCGGACGTTGCCGGATGTAATTCTCAACCCGGGGGTTTGCCCGAGTTAATGGCGGACTGACCCCGGACCGGAGTATTTTCAATCAAGCGCCAATAAAACCCATAATTTTCTCGAAAGTTTCCCGAAGGGCTAACCGTCTTGCAACCTTCCTTCCTCTTCTCTCGCTCGAAGTGGAGGAAGAAAAAAAAGAATCCGCTAACTCGAATCTTTTCACGAGCGTTTGACCAATCAACGGAAAAACGCACGTGAGTATATTTGCACTGCACTCTTCGACCAATTCAATTAAGTGTCACGATACATGTGTGTGTGTGTGTGTGTGTGAGAGAGACTTTTAGGAAAACGGGGAATTCCCTACGTTACGTAACGAAAAAAGTTTTGTTCAAAATTTGCGAAACACACATCGGCGTTTCAGTGTTCGCATTTTTGTTCAACATTCGATTGTTTCATCGGAATCATCTGGGCGCGAAAGAGATTGGGTGAAACGGAGCGAGAGAAGAGAGACACGAGAAACTCTCTCTTCGTAATAAAAAAAAGCGAAGCGCGTTACTCTTTTGCGCCATCGCGCATCGAGACCGAGAGCGACTCCATCGGTCTCTGTTTAGCTGGTTACGGATACAATTCCCGGGCGTATCCTTTCCCCGTTGCGCGCGGAGGATATCGCGCGCGGCTTAATGGATGTCGCGCGCGAGCGCGACAAAAAAAAAAAAAAATGCTTTTGCAGGATTAAAAGGGATGGACGCGACGGATAGTCGACGCTCTCTCTAATAGCGCACCGGCAAGCTGGAATGCAATAACAGTTGGGCATTATTTATTTTCCGCCGGAGCGCTCGAAACGCGCATTAATTATCCTCTTATGGTACGCGGCAACTTTTCACATATTTAACATAACTAAAAGTCTCTCTCTCACTTGTCTCTTCACATTTTATTAAATTGTTTTGCCAAGAGATAACTTAAAAAAAAACAATAAATAATAACATTAGGAGATATCTCACGCGCGACGGGGCTTGCCGGATTTAATTTTATCTTGTAAATTACATCGAAGATTGCTTTTTTTGTATGTGTGTGTGTGTGTGTCTGTTTGCGGTCAAAAAGTACAAACAATACTAGAGATAAAATGCAGATATTGAATTTCGGTTTATCAGACAGACAATTAAATCGATCTCTTTTTTTTTTTTCAACATCAGATATCAAATTGAGATAATATTTAACAGTTATTGAAATAATAATATTTGGAATTTACTTTTCTTTGATTAATATTAATATTTTTCATTTACTCTCTCTCTCTTTCTCTCTCTCTCTCTCTCTCCCGACAATTATGTTTTATATTAAATTGCAATTAAGATAGTCCAACGAGAGAGAAATAACGAACACACACACACACACATTACAAAGACAACGTTTAATAAACCCTCCAACGCTTCATTACCTTCGAAAAGCGGAGCCTTACCGACGCCTAATGAATTTTGAGCGTTTAACAGCTCTCGAATATCGCCAAATGAGAATACGGGACACGTTCCGAATAATAACAGCCTTATCTCGCGTTCCTTTCTCTCTCTCTCTCTCTCTTTCCTTCCTTTAATACGTCTGAAGGATCTATCTCTGGTATAAATACGGCATTTATATCAAAATTTATTGTGCGAATTTATTACATCGCGTGCTTACCCAATATCTGATATCCCGTGTTACGTAACGCGTGTCCGAGATTAAGTTCGCTCGATAAATTTCTATGTTTGTACACCTCTCGGTCTGAAGTTGCGTCCAGTCTTCAGAGTAGGTACATTTTTAACATCTGTCGGACGCGCGCTCGCAAAAGTTAATCGCTTCTGCTTTCCATCGCAGTCCCCCCGTACGTGTCTGGCGTAACGCCAACACGGCCCGACATGGCAGACTCGGTTTAATGTCGCACGAAACCTTGCGCCACATCGAGAAGATGTCAGGGTTAATGTGCAGGCGATAACACGAGGACGAGGGCCTCAGATTAATTCAATGGTCGTCATTTTAATGCTCGTGCCACACACACGAAAATCACACACAGACCGAAACCTGAGACAACAAATCGCGCTCGGCGAGATCTCTCTCTTCTCTCTTTCTCTCTCTCTCGCGAGCGAAACATTTTCCTGAACTGACATTTTACAACTGTCGAGTCATATTTCCGGAAAAATGAAAGAGACAATAAAGCAATATTGCGCGCACTGATTTTTCGTTTCTGCTCGCGCTCTCGCAGTGTGTCATCCGTCTATTTTCCTCCAAAGTGAAACGCGCAAAGCACTTGACGTTCGAAAGGCACTAAACATTATGGGATATATCGAACGTGGAGCTCAGCCAAAAAGAGATTAACCCAGAACGAGGCGAGGTCGTGGCGCTCCGAAGATCTGGAGCGGCGATAAACGTGCGCGACGGTGTTAAATTTTCCACGATATTTTTTCGAGCGCGTCTCTAAAAGTATTTAAGTTCTCGGCATTAACAAGTTAATGTCTCTCTCTCTCTTCCTCTCTCTCTTTCTTTCTCTCACCCTCTCGCGTCGCTCTCAATTAAGGTTATAAACAAAAAACTTACTCCAAGTCGAAAGCGTTTAAAATATTTTGTTGAATTAACGTCGCTTTCCTCCCCAAGAAGCTCTCACACGCGCTCTCAGATTTAATTCTGGCAAATAAATTTGTAATTCGCAAAAAAACTCGCGCGGGATACAATTTTTTTTCTTTACACCGAGAGACGATAACAAATATGTAAATGCGGAAGAAAAAAAAAACCACAGATTGTGTTAGTTGTTACAATTCTCAACGGCATATTTGAACGACGTAATTCCGATGAGAAGATTGCATGCGAAAGGCGGTCGACGTAAGATCGTGGCGTACGACACGAGAGAGAGAGGAGAGCGCGGACGAGGGGAAGTGATAAGGTCGCATGTAAGGAGGGATGTTTTACCACGGAGTAACTGATATGTAAATGAGAGACTCGCGGAGAGAAATTTTCACGCGATGTTTCCCCGATCTTTTTCTTCCCGCGATCTACAACGAAGCAATAAAAACCGCGGTTTTACGCGCGCGCAAATATATCCTATTACAAAACATTATTTCTTTTTTTATTGCTATTATCTATGTCCCAACAAAGTATCTGTCACATAAAAATATATAAATATATACATGGGTGTTTCGTAATTGCCGTACAATATCTCGTGAGCAGGTAGAGAGGATTATATCGAGTCAAAAAGCCGTTTACCACTTTGCGAGATTTGCAATAACTACCGCAATAAAAACCATACAACACACATATGAGAGGTGTGCGAAATAACGCATAAAAATCAATCTCGACAAATAGAGAGAGGGAGGAGTGGAAAAAACCAACACGTGTGACTTTACTTTAGTTTTTAAAAACGTGACTACAGTAAAGTCACGTGACTTAAGTCACGGGAACTCAGTAAAATAGCGTGACTCGAGTCACGCAAGCACGGTAAACTCACGTGACTTTAAGTCCCTCTCTACCTGCTCACGAGAGAAGATTAGGTACGGCAATTACGGAATACCTTGTACACATAGAAAACGGCGGGGTGACATCCGCGATGTAAATACGAGATTGTTATTTTTGCGCACGAGATTTTTCAATCGCGCGCGCAAAATTATTTGCTCCTCTTTCGAATTTGAAATGTAATTTATACGCAGTCGTAAAACACGAATGGGAAAATTCTCAAACGGATCTCCGGAAATCCGGAAAAAACAAAAGCGTGTGTCCTTACACTCCCGAAAGTATAAAAAAAAAAAGAGAAGAGATATTACACTTTTAAATGTAATTCTTTCGGAGAGCGCGTCGTCAGCACCTGATTTCATCTCGGGTGAAACAGGAACGTCGTAAAAATCACCGATATATCTCTTCGAGGAAACTCGCTCTCTCTCTCTCTTCTCGTAAGGTGTGGTAGAGATATTCCATAGAAACTCTATATTAGCGTATTACGTACATACATCGGAGAGAAAAATGTCTCTCTCATCTCTATTTATTTCATAAAACTTTCAATATGGAGCTCCCGTCGCGCTCTTCGGATTTCCACATTTTGTCCCCAACTTCGCGCACATGGAAAATTTAACCGAAGAGAATCGAACGTGGTTGGTTTTTTTCTTTTTTTTTTTTTTTTTTTTAAATAAACTGCGTCCTCTCGAATATCGTCTCTCGATATTTTCGATGCGCACTCGCGCGAAGAAAAGTCATCAAGCGCCCGGCGGCGGTGGCGACGATGCTCGCGCGCGGTGACGTACGGTAGCGAGCAATTCGCAAAGCGCACTAATTCGCATTATCCGGATTAAACGATCCGGAAAACAGCCACCGTGTAAACGCGGTGATGGAAAGCTCCGTAGCGCGTTCCTCCGATAAGTCGAGTGGACAACTATAATGCGAGGCGACGCGTGGCGCGCGCGCGCAAACGCTCTCAAACTAATGAAAACAGCATCCTCGCAACGCAGAACAGTGAGAAAAAGAGAGCGAACTATTAATTCCCGGAGCGGAAAAAGTTCAGAAAATACATAAGAAACGAGGAGAGAAACCGAGAATATATTCCTCGCTTCCAATTCGGATAGTCTCGCGCTTCGATTTCAGCTCGAGAAACTTGGCGCGTCACACACACACACACACACGTGTGAAGTCCTTAAATAATTTGTACGCTCGGAAACTTCCGAAAAGTTCGGTATTAATTTACAACCGCTATCTTTCTCTCTCTCTCTCTTTCTCAGACGCATTCGATCGTCTGCGAAATCCTCTTCTTATTGAATAAGATAATGAGAAGTGACTTCCGATTTGGAAATTCCGAAATATCAGTCGGGCAATTTGAACCAAAAGCGGAATGTTATCGCAACGGAATGCTCGAATTTATAATTTACCAAAACATCGACTTTATCGTTCCGAGTCAGTGCAATATGTTTAACAATCTTTTGTGACATAAACACGCGACAATATATATGTTTGAATTTTTAATGCGCTAAAATGAATCTAAAACGATGTGACTGAAAGAACGTCGAAGTTTTTCACGTCGATGTAGAACACGTCGTCAAGATAAAATGTGGTTAAAATCATGTCAAATTAATTTCCTCCGCTGTCACTCCGTCCGATCGTGTGCAAAATCTTCTCAAATTAATCCTTTTAACTCAACAACCTTTATGACAAAAATACGTGACGTGTGTGTGTGTGTGTGTCTTTTTTAATCCACTAAAGTAAATGTGAATTTGATTGAAACAATGTCAAAACAATTTTGCTCGTTGACACTCGAATTAAATTCGAGAGAGAAATTTGCGCGCGCGATATCTCGTTTTTTTTTCTTTTTCGGTTCGAATTAGTCCAACTTTTACATCTTCGAACTTTTTATTGAAATTAAAGAGATCATCGGAGTTCGGGAGGAGAGTCAATTCGGATTCCCCGCGCGAATCGCAGGAAAGTAGCGCTCTCGCTGTTAGAGACGCCATTTTCAGATTTATGACCGAACAACGCGCGTGCACCGAAATAATGCCACCGTCGCCCAGGAATATATATTGCGCGTTCGATATTGCGATGCACGTACCCAGAAAATGCATTTTATATGTGTGCATATTTATGGAAAAGTTATAACCGTAAATATCCCCGGAGCGCATATATACCTAAGAGCTGCTGCTCGAGTGTCCCGAAAGAAATGCGGGATGAGAAATCTTTTTTTTTTCTTCCCCTTTGTGTGGAAGACCTTCTTCGGAACGTTTCGCGATTAGCCGGAGAGAGAATCGGATCTTTATTCGCGGTTACTCCCGCGAGACTTCTCACGTGTGGAAATTAATGCGGCTAATAAGTGCGACGTAAAAGCGATTTTTTCTCCTCCTCTCTCTCTCTCTCTCTCTGCGTCCTTACGTCTTACCAAGGTGATTCATTCGTTCGCCGCGCGCAAGGTATTCTCTGCGGTGCGGATAATAAATTCTCTGCGAATAACCGGAACGCTCGAGCGTGTTTCGTGATTTCAGAAGTTTATATTTGCTAATTACAGTCGACTGTTCCGTTTCGCTACGTTTGTTATCAAGATTTTAGTTTAATATTTGCGCACACAGATCCGCGCTGTGCGTTTTATGTATGCGAACAAGTTGGTTGAAACAGAGAAGTTGCAAAAAACGCCCGCATATATTTCATTCACAACGAGCGTGAGAGACTTGGAATTGAAAAACTTGCACGTGAATAAAAAACAAAAAATAATGGTTAATGGAAAAGCGAAGTTCCCCCTCGTCAAAGACGGGGAATCTCGGCGAGACTCTCTGAATTTTTGGCGACCAAGTTAAAAATTTTTGCGACCGATATTTTAGCGGCCGCGCGACGGATATCGGGAGAAGAAATAAACACAGAAGAATTCTCTCTCTCTCTCTCTCTCGCTTCTAGCCCATAAAACACATATACGTGCGCGGACCGGATCGTTTTTGCATTTATATTGGGAGCACCATAGGTATCTACTCGCGTATATCGTTGCGCGCGCGTGTTTCTTTTTTTTTTTTCAGCATACGACTTGATCCGCGTAACACGCGGTACAACTGATTCGAAGAGAAAAAGCCACTGGTGTGTGCGTTCCGCGCCTTGTTGAAATTCAGATCGCGAAGTTCTTTCCGTCCGCTTGTCTCGCGGCAAGGGTTTTCATCGAGCGCGTGACACACACCGACGAGGAGAATTATTCCCCGGTTTGTCGTTTATATACGCGCGCGAAAGAGGAGAGTATCGCGATAAAAATTGCCGCGGAGAGAGATGATCGCGTATCGTCGAGAACGATATCTCTCGCCTATCTCGGCGGCGACTCCACACAATTTGTCATCGCGCGTTAACAGCGCGGAGAAATGCACCGATCGAAAAGAAAAAAAAAAAACTGCGAGAGCGTTTCGCTGCGGGAAGAGAGAATCCTGGTCCTTGTGTAGAAAAATCTGAGAAGTACCGCCCCGCTCGCGAGGCGGTGATTAATTTGTTCCGTTTCAATCCCGCGCGCGCTTTAAGTAACACGATACGCAACCGAGCACACGCAACGAAAACAACGGAGCAAAGCGTGTTACAGTACAAACGGAAAAGAAGTTTTAAGTGATCGAAGTGTATCGACAAACATTGCGCCAACTCGCGCAAGAGATTGTGAACTTACGCTGTCGGTCGGGAACGAAGCGCGAAGGTGTAAAGTTCTCGCAGTGTCAATAATTATTTTGCACTCACATTGTCAACCGCACGCATTTCCCACGTCCCGAGCAATTTTTGAACGAAAAATTTCTCAACTAAATCGTACAAAATATCGTGCGTTTGCGCAAAAAAGAACGTAAACGTCCGAGGACGCTAGTTTTTATTGAAGAAATATAATTGTTTTATTAGTTAAAGTATTAATTAAAATACTTGTGTACGTGAAAAGTTAGGAACTGATAATGAAAAATATAATCTCAAGAATATTCGTAACATCGAGCGAATAAAAAGTTAGAAACTACCCATGTAGGAATTGCCGACAGACTTCCAGTAATACTACTAGGCCAACAATGGCCCAACCTTTATAGCCGATACTCGATATTGACAATTGGTCCAGTATTGTCCCATTTTTGTATTTTATAACAGCCCAATATTGGCCCGTTTGTTCACCAGTGTTCGGCATTCATATTGGGTCAGTATTGGCAAGAAGACAGGGCCGATATCGGCCCAGTATTGGCAAAGAAGACTGGGCCGATATCGGGCCAGTATTGGCAAAGAAGACTGGGCCGATATCGGGCCAGTATTGGCAAAGAAGACTGGGCCGATATCGGGCCAGTATTGGCAA
>NW_018020655.1:201028-265653 GCF_002006095.1 Pseudomyrmex gracilis
GCCGATATCGGGCCAGTATTGGCAAAGAAGACTGGGCCGATATCGGGCCAGTATTGGCAAAGAAGACTGGGCCGATATCGGGCCAGTATTGGCAAGAAGACAGGACCAATATTGGCCCGTTTGTTCACCAGTGTTCGGCATTCATATTGGGCCAGTATTGGCAAGAAGACAGGACCAATATTGAAACTGTTGTCTTGCTAAGCATCGTTCTTGTACTGGTAAAACAACAGGCCCGATACTGGTGCCACGGATGGTCCAATCTCTAACTTACAGTTTCGCCAAGAGTCGTTCATGTACCGGCAAAACGACTGGCCCGATACTGGCACCACGGATGAGCCAATGTTCAAACTTTAATTTTACCGAAAATCATTCCTGCGATCAACATATTGGCGCCACAATGTTGGCGTCATATAAGTTACTGATCTTAGGCCTATCTGACCACTAAGAATATTTAGCCAGTGTTGGCTAAGATTGTCTTGTTAGTATAAAATTACAACATTGTGCCAATACTTGAAATCCATATCTGACCAATCTCGGAAGTAAGTATCGTGCCGAGCTTAAGAGCCAGCGTTGGCTCGATCTAATCATTAAGCATATTCGCCCAGTACTGGCTACTACTGTCGTACCAATATCGAGCCTCGTTTGCCGATATTGACCCAATACTGGGCCGTTCGTCAATTCCTACAAGGGTAATGAAACAATATTTGTAAAACACACTTCAAACATTGAAAAATTACACGGAAAAACAAAATTCGCTGGGATAAACAACAGGAAATTAATTACTAGCCAGCCAGAAAAATTTGCTTACCTAACAAAATGTTATGTTGATGAAACAAAAATTCAGACTCAAATCTTTCTTCTTGGCCATATATGTTTGCGTCAGTAAATATGAAACGTGACGAGTGTAAAATAATAATAGCAAAATCTTTTTTTTACATGTACGATTAGTATTTAGGAATGTTCTTTAACAAATGTCCTGTCAGGGGACATTTGCAACTTGGACACCAATGTAGGACGTAAGCGCACGTTTCAGGAATGACAATGACGTGTTTTTGCATTACACATGTTTTTAAACTGTTACGAGAGAGAGACAGTCTCTTGGAATTTTTTATCATTTTCTTTTTATTATTATTAATTGTTTCGCGACTGACGGAGAAGCTCCGAGAGAAGCTCGGCACATTTTGCTCCAACTTACGTAAAACATACGTCTCTATAATGTTATGTAAATATATGTAAATAACACCTTATTTGCGCTAGCAATTGACCTTAATTATATTCACCTTAACTGTATTTATGAATCCACTAAACGAGATACATCACGTATCTCTTCGTTCGCGGCTTTAGAAGAGGAAGACGTAAACGTTTAATTCAAACTGAGTGTATTGCCGAATTCAAATCTCGTCTATTAAACCCGCTCTTGTGTTAGACATCGCAGTATCGTAGTATCTGGTGAATAATGCAAAGTAATCTGTTGTACACAGTACTAAGAATAAACGGATCGACAGTGTGTACGTAATATTCTGACGATATTAATGATAGTCCAAACCGCCCCGGCGCTGCGCTGTGTAATTTACGTGTTGACACGGATGATGGAGTGCACTATCAATAACTGTGTAGTTAACTACCTTGATTTATGCACACGGAGCAAGCATTTCGATTTTCTCCGGCCGAGAGAGAGTGAGAGAACGCGCTTTACTTCGAAGAGAACGTTTGTGCGCGCCGATACCGATCTCGTCGAGAAACGCGTAATCCGAACCCTAAATCCACCCCCGTCCCTCTTTACCCGACAAAACGGACCCTGGCATCCTTTGTGTAGCTCGAGGAGTTCCGAGATTCCACCGGGAAGATGCGGCCGGAAGTCGCGTCACATCGAAACATCGCGAGAACGTCGAATATTTTTTAAAATTAAATAAAATTTGCGACAAAATAATTGGGACGTTCCGCAAGCGCTAATGAAATATTATATTATAAAATTATCGCAACGCAACACAAACACACGTGTGAAAAAAGTAAAAAAATAACTGATGAATATTTTTAATGATCGAGAAATTCGGATTATTTCCCCGCACATTGTAGCGAAGCAGAGTAACGAATGCGTTCTTAATTAACGAAACGCGCGGCACACATTTACAAATATGTATTCCGCGCGTCGCATATTGTAATTTGGTTCACAGCGCATTTTTCCCGATTATTCATGCGCCGTTAGCCCGCGGCGAGTTAGCTTTTGATGATTAATAAATACGTTTCGATAAATCAATTTCTCTGTTGCGCGCGACTTTTGATTAATATCGCCGTCGGTAGAGTACTTCGTTAAACAAAGCTCATTACGGGGTCTCCGATTAATTAGCGTCTTCCGATGCTGCTTCGAGTGATGGTCTCGAGACGGCGAAGAAATATACAACAAAACCAGGTTTTTCTTTGAAGAGAAAATGTGTGCGAGAGAAACTCCAAGTGAACTTCCCCGCGTGAACTTTGAACTAGATCGAATCGCAAAATAACTTCCGACGACCGACATGCAAATCATCCCTCGTCAGAATCAACTCCGACGGTTAGTCGGAAGGTTACCGTCTTTCTTCCCCTTCCGCGCGAAAGGAGGATGGGAGTAGCACAAGAGAAGGCCACGAAGGGACGACCCCGTCAGCCGTCAAACTCGACGTCCATTAATCTTAGTCGGGCGCAAACATCGGTTCTACTTTGTACTCGAATGTATAATAGGAATCCGCGTTAACTTTTCCCCAGAGCCGACTTCGCGCATTCTTCTTCTTACACGGCTATCGGGCGCGTCATTGATTTTCGCGATTTTCCTCACGCGCCCGCGAAGAAACATCATCGACGAGAAACGTTCGCTCTTTGAAGTTCTCTCGTTCACATTCCGACCGTTTTTTTCGCGAACTTTTGTGGTTTATTGATTCTTGTGTATATATAAATTCTCTTTTTCTCTCACAGTGTTTCTCAGACGCGGACCGTACACATGTACAGAAAGAAGCCCCCTTAATGATCTTACGTAACGCGTAATCACGCTGTAATCTACTTCGGGAAGCCCCACCGTGTTACTTCCTCTGCTCGCGTTCTCTTCTCTCTCTCATCAAAGATTTACGTCTTTCGAAAAAAGACCGAAAAGGAGGAAGAGCAATTGGAGAGGCGAACATAAATATTTCTTTCCACAGGGGACGACATATTCGATGTTATACAAAATTGAAATTAATTCCTTGTTAAATTTGTTATAAAATGATTCAATAAATTATTAGAAATTGTAAAAGTTATTTTCTTTTTGTTTTATATTTTTTTAATTTCATTGGGGGATTGAGTAAGCAATTTGTACGTATGCGCGACGCAAACTAGCGTCCTATGTGAATTTAAAAATTGTTATTCAATGTTAAAAATAAATTTGGCGTATGGTCCATTTTTTTGATTTAGTCGATATTTTATTAATCCACAATAATGACTCCGAATTTTTAAATGAATGAAAGAAGCTAATGAGAGTCCAGAGTCCAGTTGGTTGTGTGTTTTTTCATATTTTTCTTATTATAAACAGATTGCAATCGCACGTTTCGACCGGGTTAGATGCGATCTTTATCAATGTTTATTAAGTTACGTTAAACCAAAGCGCGATGTACAGATACCGAAAGCCGAAGCCAAGGTTGTCGCAAATGTCACAAGCACGTTGGTTAGATTAAGTCCAGACAAGTAAAATAGTAAAACTAATGGACGACAACACAATAAGCTTCAGCTGTACAAACCTGAAACTGAAATAGTTCGAAACGTTTGCAATATATGTTTGTACATATAATAATAAAAATAATAAAAATAATAAAAAAAAAATAACACGTGTTTAGACTCGTTGTTTCACCTCTTTCGTTCGTTTGTGTAATATTTTATATTTAAATTTCGAATTCGAGCTTTTGGAGTTATTTTCGCGGAAAGCGGATCATCATAGAACTGTTACGGGACACGTGTGTACATGCATACGATCTTCGTTGAATGTGCGGATTACGCGTTTCATGAAACACGAGCAAGCACGTAAAAAGCAAACGCAAGCAAGCTGGCACAGATATTACGCGAGATAAAAGTCAAATTAACCTTATATGGGGAACCCGCTGATAACCCTGAAACAGGAGACGCTCCGGTAATGGAGTATCCCACGGATTCATAGCTGGGGAAACGGAATGAAACGTAGGCACACGGGGGGTGCAGACCCCGGAGGGAAGAGAGGAAGGAGAGGAAGGAGAGTGTCGGCGATGGTTGCCATTTACATTACACCCTAGGGTGAGATTGCAATTTCGCTTCCTTCCTAGAGCGGATGTTGCACTCTTGCCGCAGTTTCCTCCCAATTCGCAGCGGCCGCTCGTTAGCATTCGCAGAAAGTAGTTCTGTGACCGCGATGCATCGCCGAGAAAGTTATATAGGTTATTCTGCAAGTAAATGGCCGTCGCGCGCGTCGCCGATGTAATCTAATTTCTAACGCGGACGGGGGGTCTAATAGATGCTTATGAAGATCGTTTCGTTTCAATTTGATTTCGCTCGCGGATCTTTCGATTTTTCCTCGTAAAATCTCGCAAATTGATCTCGAAATAACGTAACGCGACCTTGAAATAAAGCGGGAAGAGAAGAAGAATATTTCTCGTTTCTATTATCAGATTTTCCACTTGAAGAATCGCTTCTCGCGGAAATTTTCCTACCCCGAATTTTCCGTTCGAAATGACTCGCATTTCGAAAAACTCGGTTCCTACTTTTTCGCGGATATTCCCGGATCGAATGTCGGAATTTATTTCCCGCATGCGGTGAACCGTCCTGCATTTACACGCGCTGGTACACACACACACACGCGAGCACTAATGGATGAGGTTACTCGGCCATTTTAGCGACAAGAAAGTCCGCGAATATTTCCGCTCTTTGCCGAGCAAATAATATCGCTGAAAATTGCCGTTCGTTGCAATCCGCCCGTTTCGCCGAGACGCACAAATAAACGAGCAATAATCGGATGTATTCAATCCGTCTTTGAGATTCTCCCACGTTGTGTCTGTGCAACTTCCATCGCGCGTTTCTACCTCAAGAAAAGAAACCAATCTCTCTTTCTCTCGTGTTACATAAACTAATAGCGGCGCCCTATTACCAACAACAAGTTCGCACAACCGTGAACTCCAATAATCCATAGACGCAAGTTGAAACTGCCAAACTTCGTAAACTGGATTGCCAGGTTGACCGAAAGGTTACTGGGTTGCGCCGATTGTCCGGGAAGAGAGAGCTCACAATTTTCCCTTTGTCGCTATGCACGTGCGATGACTCCCCCGTATACAGTCTGATGTGACGAGGCCCTGGATTTTTTGGATCAACAAACAAAACGACTCGCACACACAAACGATCTCTGAAAATTGAGACAAGTGTTCCGATAATTGAACATTTAGTTTAAAAAACAATCATTAGACATGCAAACATCAAACAATTCTCAGTATTTGAGGACATTTATGAAAGAAATGCGCGAGTATCAAACGCAACAATTCTCAATATTTTGAGTATTTGTCAAGATGTGTTTTTAATTTTTGCCGAGAAAAATATTCGGAAAAAAACTGTCAGAGAGCAGAGAAACATGACGGTATTTACCAGTAACTGTCGTAAATAACTGAATATAAAAAAATCTGGTCTGACGACGTCGGTTACATGTCAGTCTAATTTTACATAAAAGTATAAATATTGTGTTGTGAATATTTCCGTAAAAAAATATCCGCTTACATGTCTTACACGTGTATTAACGTTTACAGACACAACAATTCTCAAATAAGAAAAATATTTAGGCAATGACCGAACATTTGTTAATAGAAAAAAATAAGTTTCAGACACGCAAATATTAAACATAACAATTTTCAATATTTTTTAATATATGTTTTTGATCAATCCCGAGTAAAAAAATATTCGGAAAAAACTCAGAGTAGAATCTGGCCGGTATTTAGTTTAAAAAAAAAAAAAAACATTAGCAACTGTCACAAATAACTGAATAGAAAATTCTGAAACAAAGTTGATTACAAGTTTGACTTTTCACAAAATTGTGAAATATTTCACTACGATTATTTCCGTGTGAGAAAATGTCCGGTCGTTGGTCGCACTCACCTTACTTGCAAATGTCGCAGATTTGTTTGCCAAATGGGATCTGGTCGTGAAACTGCTGAGAATTCACTTTGTGTATGACGACGCGACGACGCGGCGCCTCACGATCGTTACCTTATTGCGCCCGCGCGTTTATAATGACATGCATATTGGCACGGTCGGAATTAACGCGCGGAATAACTCGCGCCGAGTGTTCGCGCGCTCGGCAGAATAGAGAGGAAATAGTATCTCCGTGCCGCGCAGATATACATCATCCGTTATCTGAGCATACAGCGAGCACGTGTATCGAGCGCGCGGGAATGAAATACTGCCGCCGGTTCGGAGATATAGTCGCGAACGAGGAAATCTATTCCGACGAAATTATTCTGGGGAAACAATGGCGCGTCCAATGAGAGAATCGAATCAATGAAGGGGGGCAAGGGGGAGGGGCGGCGTCTCTCTTCGAGGAGCGAAACAACTAAATTGTCGTCGCGATTAAAAGTCAATTCGATTATTTTCACGAATGTTATCTCTTTCTCTCTCTCTCTCTTTCAGACACAAAGAAACAACGCGCGACCCCCAACGTAACGTTCAACCGCTCTTCAAACAAAAAATGAAAACGAACAACGCCAGTTATTTGAATTGTATCAGAGAGATACGTCGCGGGGGAAACTTCCGAGTTTGATAAACTATGCACGGTTAAAAGCTACATGTTATTTTCGCTATTTCCGCGACGATAACTTTCCCGTCTCTCGAGTTTATGCAGTTTGTCTAAAACGAAACAGTGCATGAATAGATATTAATTCAATGAGAGAGAGAGAGAGAGAGAGAGAAAGAGACAGAGGGAGAGAGAAGATGAAGTTGTGCGCGCAGAGATCACCGGTCTTAGTTAGCCCCTTCAGAGAGACGACACGACTACGTTTCTCGATAATGGATATAACTTCCGGAAAGCTGGGGATGTGTCTTGAATGAGATTTGTTTCTTGTGCACGAGTCTCAGCGATCTTCGCGTGACAATATCGCGATGGCCAATTAGTCGTTTCTGTTTCGCGCGATATTCAATCAGAAGAGATGGGAGGAAATGGGACGGCGCGGCGCGGCTCGTTCGTCGACATAACAAAACGCGTCTTCGCGCGCTCAATTCGTTACGCATTGTCGTGGGTGGGAGGAAAGCGACGCCGCGACGTATTCGAGATAGACGTTATTGTTCCCAATGACGGAAACGCGATTTAATAACCCAATAAAGGAGAAATTGTGTCTGTCTTCGCGCGCATACAAATACATTTCAAAGGGTATATTCCCCACCCTCCCCCGCTCGCGCAGTTATTTAGCGAGATATCACGGTAATTTTGATCTAATGGGGATTTCCAACTTTAATTAATATAGTCCGCAACAAGAAACCTCGCAAAACGCGGTTATGCGATAATAATTTTCGACAACGTATATTACACGACAGCGCGCATTAATATTCCGGTAGGATTAAAATTCAAATTTAATTAAAAAAAAAAAAAAATGATAATAAAAAAATAAAAACATTTTGTAATTTCACGGAAACACGCGCGCATGTGTTTTCGATACACAACAACGCAATTTTCCGCGTATTGCGGTTGAACTTTAAGTAACATTCTTGGTTAATCCGTTTCATCGGCGTATCATATTGCTGACCTAGAAACAAGGCAAACATTAAATCGAGTTTAAATCTCATATTCCGAACTCGGTGGCGCGCGCGCGCGCGCCCTCGACGCGGATGTACTTTATTAGATTACAAGTGGAAATGTTAATATTTGCAGTTATATTTCGGAAATTTGACAATTCGAAAACCGCGACGGTGTATAATCCGTTAATTAGTTGCGTTATCCCGCGCGTTTACGTAACAATAATTCTTATAATTGCTTGCCTCCTCCCACAGTGCCGTTCATTGCGATTTGCAGTTTATTTTTCTGAAGGAGTTTCTTTTTTTTTTTTTTTTAAATGTTTATTTCGCGCTCTCTTGCACGACGCCATTTGCAACGCAAATAAGCAAATTGGTCAAACGACTCATACTGCGAGTGTTTTTCTATTTTTAGTTTTTTAATAGCGCGCGTTGTAAATGAGCGAGAGAAATATTATATGCAAATACTTCGAAACACATTTGTTTTTACAGCGTTATACGCACTAAATTCCGATTATTATCGTGAGATTATATTTTTGCAAAATCATCTCCAATGACTGAAGGAAACGAAATACAACGCGCGCGCGCGCACACACATACATACAAATATTATTCACAAAACACCGCGTGTTTACTCCGCATGTTTATCTTTACATTCTAGATTTTTATTTCTCGTAATCACATCCCACACATGGAGAGGATCGCGGCGGCGCATCTGTCACATAGAAAATATATATGTTGGCGCGGCGCTTCGCAGATATGTCGCCGGAATGTTTGTTTTTTTTTCGGAAATACATTTTATGGAAAAAAAACACGTCTCTTTCACAATGGTGTATTACGCGATCGGAGATGTGGGGAGAGAGAAGTATTACACCGATATTTATTCGGAGCGATTACTTTTAATTCGCGCCGCGCCTCGCTCCTGTTTTCTCAAACGGGAAAGCGAAACGTGTTTTCAATTAAGGCGAAATCCCACCCCCGTTACTCGATACTTATTGTATCGGGACAGGAAGGAAGTACTGAATAATCAACACGGAGTTTCGGATCAATTTCCGAAATTGAGTGTAAGAGGGTATTTAAGGTCCGACACCCGGGAAACACGAAGAGAGAGACTCTCTGTCTCCCCTTTCTCTATTATTTCTACTAACACTCCGTTACGTAATTTCGTTGGGTTTTCGCTCGTTTTCTCGTCTCGGGACACGAATTCCGAAAGCAACGTAAATAGCGCGCGATATTCAGTTCACCAAAATTCCGAGTTATTTTTTCCTTTATCAACATCGAGTTTTTCCCAAGCGCGTTTTTTAATTCGATTTTTTGAACGCGCTTATATCGAGCTCTCGATAGCGCGCGAACTCACGCGAGCGCAGAGAGAGGAATGCATTAATTCTGCCACGAAATCGTTCGTTCTTTGCCGGAAACGAGGAGGAGATAAGAAAAAGGAGTCTCTCCCAAGAGGCGATTACCATTTAAGGAGCCGTTGAATAATCCTCTTGTCGCATGCGCGCGCGCATATATATAAATTGCGAATTAATGTGATTCTTGTTTTAAACAAAACGGTGAAAAATCCCACGGTACTTCGTCTTGTCCTAGCAACAACAAGATTTCTTCTCGATGTTGAAAAAACAAAAATGCTTGAACGCAATTGAGAGAATCTTAAAGCAAAATGGAACGGGAGTTTAGTCAAACTCGGTCGGAAAAATAAGCTTTGTTACCTTTGAAGAATTGATTGAGCTCATTATTTGCAAAGTATAAATAAATAGAGCCGGACGAAACAAAAGCTACTTTTTACTCGCCATTTACTTCGCCAACCCTCTTTTTTTGTACGTCCGGCCATCTTTGTTTCTCTCTCTCTCTTTCTCTCGCGTCTCCTCGCGCTCTGCTCATTCTATCGTGGAAGAGATACCCTCCATCAATCGAAATGGGTCTTCTCGGATTTCTGTGATAGTGAAAAATGTATGAGCGCGCGCGCGCGGGAAGGGATAGGAGAATGAACACGCGGGCGAGCGGGCGCGCGAGAAAATGTGAGAAAAAGCACAAAATGGACGAGCCATTTCTTTCAATTCCCCCCCCGCAAATTAATGCCCGATTCGATGGCTTTATCTTTATGAGTGGGAGATATATTTTCTTCGTTGAAAGATTTCTCCGACGGGGGAAAGACAGAGATAGAGAGAGAAAGAGAGTTTTCCGCGAATGCGATTAACGGCTGGCCGTCGTGTGCGTCAGGTGCACAAGCGTTCGAGGAGAGAATCCGTGGGAAGTCGATAGAAATCTCGTAATGCTACATTTTTCATACGTATCTACATAATCGGGCGATCGTCCGTTAAATTTGACACAGTGGCGAAAGAAAATCGAAGTTGAATAGAGAGCGAATTTATTTTGGCTCCCTCCGTTTAATTTTAAATTCGCGCGAGTAGAAAATAAAATAAAGTAGATATTACGTTATTACCGGCGACGTACAAGTTGCGACGAGAGATAAGCGAGTGAATTACGTTGGAGCGCGAAGCCTGTAACGGGTTAGGTAGCAACTGAAAGGGAAAAGAAGCCGCGTGAAGAAAGAGGTAAATAAATTCTTGTTGAAAAATCGATTCGCGTTGGAGAGAGGAAATCTGGCGAGAAGAGAGAATCACTAACGCGGCATCGCGCGATCGGCCAATCGAACGCGTCGTCGTTGCGGTCCAGAAAATACAATTTACGTCCGATCCGCCCAGTCAAGCGTGCGGACGCGTATAAGTGGCGCATCCACATGGGCTGTCGTATAAGCTATCGCGTTTCCGCAGGAATGAACGAAAGCGCCTTAATATTGCTATAACGAAATGTGTTATTCACAATACACGCGGCTGCATACACAGATACACGCCTCAACATCGGGGAGATAAATGTAGCGACACACAACGTCGTCGTCACGCGCCAAACGGCGTTAAATCAGGATCAGCTGGTCGGGATTTTTATACACCGTCGTCTTGAAAAAAGAGAGACGCGATACACACACACACACAGAATATATATGCAGTAATAATAAATAAATATTTTAACTGTTTTCGAATTTGCAAATAAATTTCAGCGACGCGATCGAACGTACACGAACGAAGCCCCACCATTGAACGCGCCCAGTGTCACCATCGACATCCGCAGTGCCGTCGTTGGCATCCGGCCAAAATCTATTCCTCACCTCTACAACCGTACCACGTACTTAGTAAATCCAGGTTACCCGGGTTACCAGCGACGCGCCCCCTTTTGTATTGTTCGAGTTTTCTCTCCCAAACTGTGTTTAAGTCCTCCGTACGTCTGATACAAACCTAGGTCGCGCTCACATTCGATAAAGATTTTTTGTATTTTTTTTAAACTAATTCAAGAAGAGAAAAGGAGCCATGATGTACGAGCGAAAATATATTTTTTTAACGTATAAATTACTACACGTAAATAAAAATAAAAATAAAACGCTGCTTATTTTTATTATTTTTTATTATCTTATTTTTTAAAATTGTTTCACTCAGTTCGAATTTTCTAAGTGTATTAATTCACGTTAAAAAAATATATTTCCCACGTGCGGCTTTCAGAGTTCTACTTCTTGATTTAGTTTATAAATAATAAAGTAAATTTTTTATTAACTACACTCTTGATTTCTCTCGCGAGTAGTCACGTGTCTAAAATAATTGCGCCTTATAACACCGGAAAGTTTTATGTTCGGAACGCGAATTCAATCTGACCTTTTTCATATTTCGAAAAATCAGGGAAACGTATCGAGCTTTCTTCCGTCAATCGCGCTGCCCTCAACTTCAGATCAAGTTTAAACCAACTCGAGGGATTACGTTCATGCGTGGAACGATCTTTTTGTAATTCCCATTATTGCAGAAGTATGTAAAAATATTTCCCGTGCAATTCCCAATAATACGAGCATTACTTCAGAATTTATGGAGGCGGACTCGAGTTTTATGCTCTGTATATTTTAATAAATACATACAACAGCGCCCGGGGCCACACGAACGTCGGACCATCAATTTATTCAAGTACCGACACGTATCTGTTGGCGAGTGTGTCTTCCACGAGAAAAAAAAAAAAAGAAATCGTATATATACGACTCGAATCCTGTCTCTCGGTGTTTCACAAAAGAAGATGGCAGTCAAAAGAAGATGGCAGTCTCTTCTTTCGCTGCTCCTTCCCCCCCGTGGTATTTCCTTATCTTTTCTTTTATCACCGCGCGCGGGATTTTCCCACGACGATTTATGGTGCGAGACGATGAAAACTATCCATCTTTCGCCACGACTTGGCAAACGGGCTTTGGACGATAACGTCGTCCTGCGCGGATCGCCGGAGTTATCTCGGGAGATGTTGATTGGTCTCTGTCATTCTTTTGTCGAGCCGAGCTTTTTGTTCCTCATCCCTCCCTCTCCCCTTCTTTCATGCATTATACGTCGTCGCTAACGACGAATGTAACGACGTTGCTTAAAATTTTGCGCCTCGCCTGAGACATTCGCGCGCGTATTGATCCCCCGGTGTCTGTGCGCGCCGCGAGATTCTTCGGATCGATAGAATCGGGGCAAATTTCTCTCGTCTCGCTCTCTAAGAGATTGGGAGGTTCGTATCGCGAATATCTCGAGATCTCTGTACTCTGCCGTGTAATGTGGGGACATGTGCGGGCTACGATAACGACGTTTTCCCGGTTAGATTAGATAGCAATTAACGTAAGGTCAAATGTGAGAGAGTGGCCTCCGCGTAACAAACTCGCTTCCTGTACGATATTGCGAGAATATTGTCGAAACTTGATTGCAGGTCATATCGGATTAATATTGGGTAACCGCGCGCAGTTTCGCAATACGCGGTAGCGGTCATTTTCTACGGAACGGAAGATAACGTTAGCGCGAGGGACCGATTTGGAAAAAGAAAAAAAAAAAGAATCACCGCTAGACGGAAGGGAGAAAATGTTTCTCTGCTCGGGAATTCCGCGAGCGCGTGGGGAAACGCACATTTAAAATCAACCGTATTAAAATCCCGCGAGAGAGCCTCTTCCGGACGATGTATTACGAATGCGTTTTCTGGAAGTAAAAGCCGAGATCGCGCGCGTACGTGTGCGAGAATATAAGAATAGGCGAGGGAGAGAAGAGAGACGCGAGCGCGCGCGCGCGCGTGCTTTTTTATGATCGCGGATATATTGCATTTTCGTCTTTCTCGCCACTTTATCCGTCCGGGCTTGAGGGCTAAGTACGTTTGATTGTAAGCTGCCTAGCCAGGTTTAAGGTTGATTTACAGCTGAGTGGTAACCTGACTCAACGCGCACGTGAGCGGACTGTGTGAGGTTATTCCGGAGCGTTAAGCTCCCTGTTAGTTTCACGCGTGACGCAACGGGATCTTTTTATTCAGTCATTTTCCTCGAAACTCGCGCCGTTTGTTTTTTTTTTCTCTCTCTCTCTTTTTCTCTCTCTCAACATTCACTCTATTATGATTTACCGCGCCACATTGACTTACCGCACTCGTGTGATTCTCTTCCGTTGTACTTCACGCGTGCTTGTGATTTTTGATCGAAAGCCTTTTTCCCAAACGTCTCCGCGTCTTTTGATTTCGCGAAAACGGATAAAAGGAAAGGGAAGTTTAGGACTAATGGTTTGTCCGAACAAGACGTACCTGATCGAGGGGAACTAAGAGAAGAGTAAAAAAAAATAAAAAAAAAAGCATCAAACTGGGAAAAAAAAGAAGAAACGTTGAAAAAAACCGAGAAAAAGAGAGGAAGACGGAAAGAGAGTGCGGAGCGAGCGACGATGGGAAAGCGCGGAAGGGAAAAGAGCGAATGAGTTGGAAGCGAGAAAAAGAGAAGCGGCGGTAATTAGACGAGCGATTGAGCTTCTCCTTAAGAGATGATCCTATAGTTGTTGGGAGGAAAATTGCAGACGGGAAGCGCGGCGGGGCGCGGTTCGATGTTCGATACGAACGTCGACATTGCACAGCCGCCGGTATTTAGACGTCAGCAGAACAAATAGCTCTCTCCTCTCTCTCTCTCTCTGTCTGTCTCTCGGGGAGGGGGGAAGAATGGCGGCAGCGGTCGCGCAAAAAGCGTATGATGCGGATTAGCGATTGGATTATGTGTTATTAGCGACAGCACAGAGGAGTCGATTAAGCCAGCAGGATACGTCAATCTCGAATGCGGGCGGCCGCATCGTATTAACGTCAAAATGCGTCGCCTCTTCGAGGCGAAAACCGCACGCGCACAGACGGAACACGCGAGTGTGTGTTACTACGCAACGCGCACCCGACCTGTTTTATCACCCCGACTCGCGAATTAATTTACGTTGACCCCGACGCGAGGGATGAACAGTCTTACGTAATTTGATCGCGCGTAATAGGGGAAAAAAAGTTAGGCGTGTCCCTTTCCTTCTTCGTTTTTTTTTTTTTTTTTTTTTTTTACGAACTTAACCGCGATGAAAGTCCGGAACCGGAGGTTCGGGAGTTAATAATGCGCGCGAATTAAGGGGATAAATAAATTAAAAAGAGACGCCGCCGTCTGACGGCAGCAATATCGAGTTAGACAACACCGGTCGTTGTTCAAGGTGAGAAGAAATGATGCGCGCGGTGATACGACATTTCTTTCCCTCCCTTCCTTCGCAATTGAAACGGATGACACTACGTGCAATATCGGCGCAATATCGTTATTTTACAATCAAGCGAGGGAACGTGTTTATACGTTTCCAAGAATCGCCTGAATCGCCGTAGCGAACGATCCTCTGCAGGCATTCCTGCATTACGACGAACGTTATCGACGAACCTAACCGTTGTTTAACTTGAGCTCGTTGCCGCCCCGTCGGATCGTTTATTGCTCTAACTAATTCGCGATTACCACCGCAAATTTGTAGAACACAAATCTCGCAGTCTCTCTTTAGAAATAAATAGAAGTTCGTTAATTAAATTAATCAAATTAATCAAACAACAAGGAAAAGAGAAGAAATTCAAATAAGATCTTACGAACCGTAATCCACCGGTGTAGTAACGAGTGATAAATAATGAAAAGTAATTCGAGTAACATATTCTTTTGTGAAACACGAGAAAATAAAATAACTTTACTAAACACGTAAAAATTTTTACACAGATTTAAACGGAAAGAATTGCGGCAAAGGGCGCTTTAAAGGGCGAAGCCTCACAAGGCTTCTAAGCCTAACCTGACAAAACAAAAATATTATAACAAATAAAATATAAACTGCAACAACTTTGATTTGAAAACAATAAACACAGACTAAAATAAGAAAAAAAGATAATTACAAATTATTGTTGATAAATGCGGCAACAAAATGTGTTTTCTGATATAATTGTGCAGATTGGCCGAAGACGATTGAAAAGAACAAACGATGAAACGTCGCAACACACATTATAACTACTTTTCACTGATTATCCACCACCGACGGATCATAGCTCATGGGATCTTATTTGAATTTAATTTCTTATATTCTACCCTGTTATAAAAAAATATACTGTTGTAAAATATATCCTCTGATAATTACCAGGTCAATTTGACGCGAATCTTCAACGCGGTGCGCGACACACTTTTGATGTGGCGCGCGAACTTCTTGCAGCTCGAGTTGCGTCTGCGAAGAATAGCCGAGAGCACGTAATCCACGCATCGTCGTGGTCGAACTGCAGACAATCCGTTACCAATCATTATATCCTCTCGGTATGCAGGCATACCACTCCGTGCGAAGCAGAGTATGCAGGAGAGAGAGAGAGAGAGGTAGGGGGGAGATGAGGGAGGATGTTCTGCTGGTCGATGAGGGAATATGGCAGCGGCGGCAAGGGATGCGACGAGGGTGGTCGACGAGAGCATGCTCTCGGGAATGAGGGGTGACAAAGGGCGAGCACTATATTGGCATACCAACGTTGGACGATATAGGAATACTTCAAGAACAACTTTATAGCGCGAAAGCGCCGTCTCGAGATCTCTCTCTCTCTCTCTCTCTCTTTCTCTCATCCGACATCTCGTTCGCCTTTCCTCACTTCGCTGATACGCGAGAGAGTGAATAGCAAGCCGAGCTGCGAGCGAGCCACGTCGAAACTTCATTCCACACCCCCGGAGAAAAATAGTTATTTGTATGGAAAGCGGAGTTAAAACATACACGCGCGCGCGCACACATACAATGATTCGAAAATCAGTTCCTAAATCCTCGAGATCAAACTTCGTTTTCAGATTTTCTAATCCCGTCAACCTCCCCCCCTGAACTTGTCCGAGCAATTTTCGCAAATGAGATATCCGTCGGTGTATTTTTTTTTTTTGAAGAAAAGAAGAAAATAGAGACAATATCAAAACTAACGTTATTTTTTTTTAATTTAAAACGTTGAAAGCCCCCGTGAAAATTTTTACAGAGTTTTTGCAACGTTTTAATTAATAAAAAATCGTAAATGTCAGGGTTTACAGGGTTAAGTGGAGAAAGACCGCGTTTTGAGTTTGACATTTTTCTCGCAAATTGCGAATATTCGATACTTAAGTGTAAAAAAAAAAAAAAAAAAACGTCAATTAGACTAAACGCAACTCTGACAAATTAACTTTGCTTCTTTATACCTCGCTCTCTCTCTCTCTCTTTACTCTTTTCTTTCTGCGGAACTCTTTTATTAACACTCCACTCGTCTCGCTGTCATAACGTTTGCGTGTACAGAGCAGTGCCCTGTATATGTGTATGTATATACACGTTGGATTCTTGATCATAATTAAACGCATTTGACGTGATTGAGGCCATCATGGCGTGCTTAAACGCTCTGCTAATGGAATAACCTATACTAACTATACGGATTGCGTGTTTCTGCGTATCGCGTCTGAAATGTAGTCTCCGCAATTTCTGTAACTAAATTAATAATGCGCCATTTCCACTTCCTTCTCCGCTTGTTCTTACAAGATTCTTCATCGTTTGTTTGACAATTGCGTGAGAATTCGATTTTTTTCGACTAAAAAAACAACGACTATCTCGCTTATCTGTTTCCGCGGATTTTCTTGAACGCGATTTTTTAAAACTCACTCGTGTTGTTGTTCGCAAATCGATTCGACAAATCAGAAGTCAGACAGTTCGTCGAAAACGAATTTTTTCCCAACAACTTCCGGTGCGCTGACGGATCACGTGTGTGATCGCTCCGTACATCTCTGACTCGTGCGGAGGCACTCACGTGATCCCGGGGCTTGCGTAGTGGAGACAACCCAGTTCGGGGTAGTAGGGAAAAAAATTTCGCAATCTTGCATTGTTGATGAGAAGGTCGGTCGGAGTGAGTGATTTAGACGAATCAGTAACCGCGCGGTGTTGCGTTGCGCTTGTTTCCTGGCGGGAACAATCGTTGAATTATTCAACAGCCGTCTGTATTTATCAAGCCGATAGCCAGGGCGAGAGCGCCAGGGTGGCAACGCGTACTGGGCGCTGCTAAACGCGGAAAAGAAAGTAAATGGCGCGACCTTTTTAGAATCGCTTCCTATGGATGACTTTTCTTCCCATTGTAATTGACTAAAAGCACCGATATTACACTCGCGCAGAGACAAGGCAAGAATAAAAGGTGTGACTTTTTCCGGAAGTGCCTTTTTATCAATCTCGCAAGAACACAATTTCTCACCAATTGACACGATTTTTACAAAAGAAAGAGAGAGAGAGAGAGAGAGAAAGTGCAATTAAAACTACTCCGAACTATTCGCGTGCGTGCGTCCACCGAATGAAGACGGAAAACCATTAAGGAATATTCCCACGTGTAGAGTGCACTTAATGAGCGATATAATTTATTGGGTCTACTTGGTCGGCGGGTGCAGGTAGTGGTTAATAGGGTCTGTGACCTACGACCTATTAACCGTAGGTCGATTGCGAGATATCGTCGGCGAACACATCTGTCATACTTACACAAGACGAAAATGATCGATGGGCACTTTAACCCCCTTCCAAAAAATTAGATTTCTCCCTGAATTACATGGCTTCTCGCGCCTTTCAAAGAGAGTCTCTCAATCGAATCTCATGGTTATTTCTTTTTTCTTAACTCGCGCGAGTACTCGCGGAAAAGCAACAAATTTCGCGTAATATTCCCGGACGACTTTGCCGCCGGGGGGGCTCTCTTGCGCGTGTTTTTTCTTTACCATTATAGGGTATCGCAGTCCACGGAATTAACGGAATAAATCTATATTCTCCGCGTTACTCGCCTCGGATGTCTCACACGTTACGTGTCGCATCACGTGTTATATCATCGCTTCATTCCGCGTGACCCAGTCGAGCCGCTTAACCACTTAACCGGCTGTACAAGCCTCGACGTCACCCCTCCCCGACATTCCATTCTTCGTTCTCCATATCGAGAGACATGTCACGTTCCATTCCGTTCTATGCCGTTGGAAAGCCGATCATGTCGGTTATAGGGACAGCAAAATATTGCACGGGCGCGGGCGGCAAGGCAGGAATGGAAAGGGAATCAACGGGGTACCTCCGGAGAGGAACTGAACATTTTTCTAACCTCTCCCCACCCATGAGAAGCGCGCACCCCTTCGCATCCCCTTCGCCCAAGCACGCCCATCCCATCGGCGACGGGGGGAGAGACGTGTGCGTCTCGCAGGGATGTAGTGGAGGGGGTGGAGACGGAGCTTGCGGCGGTGACGGTGGTGGTGGTGGTGGTAGTGGCGGCGACTCCGTGGCGAAGTCTGACCGATACGGCACCAGTACTACTGTCACCACTATCACGAGCATAGGGGCTGTCACGGGGCTCAGTCATGGACATACTGGGTATGTCCTATTCAAAACCAAGCATGCACTACTTAACTTATCGATTTTGTTCATTCGGTATGCTTCGACTCGAAAGATCAAAAAAAAATAAAAAAATAAATAAATAAAACAATCCGAGCCGCAAAACACCGGAATTTTGCGTATTTTCCGTCGCGGGCCGCGAGTCTTGTAAAAAAAAAACGTGAGTGAGTCGGCGATGAGTCTGGCTAACGGCTCTTTCTTAATCGTGAGACCTTCGTCTGCACCGGAGGATTAAGGTATTAAAGTGTTATGATATTGAATAAAGAGGAGGTTCCACGTCTATCTTTTTTTTTCTGTTTTTTTCTATCATTTCCAAACGGACTATTTCTCTCATGCATACACACACACACGCACACACACACATATGTACACTCATTTGTCATTCGGGTCGCGAGTTGTGCGACGTGTGTCCCCGATACGTAAAGTTTAAGAAATTGATTTTTTTTTTTTATACAAATGATTGAATATAAAGAGCGCGGATTATACGAAACGCTTCTTTCTTTTTCGCTCGTGTGTGTGTGTGTGATCGCTCAAAAAAAAATGTAATTTAGATTTCCGATATTTATTCGCGATACTTCGCCGCGCTGATAAACTCTCACTCGACACTTGAATATTCATCACGGGGAGAAATATCTTCATTAGCAAACCTGGCTTTTGCATCATCTCTCTCTCTCTCTTTCTCTTCGTTGCGATTACGATTCGATTATCGATAATGGAGATTGAAATTCCGTTGTAACCCAATTTGTAATGAAAATCTTCGTCAAATAACTTAGCCGAGATGAGTGTCGAGATCGTTCTTGAGATAATTCTCTTACCGGAAGCAATAATTGAATTTCACATCGTCGACTTAGAGAGAGGAGCAGCCACGTCCGTCTCCGAAATGAGCTTGTCCTCTGTCTCTCTCGAGCTTACTCTTTAACGAGCACCATCTGCTCTTGTTCTGCTTTGCCTGCCTTCATCGTGTAACCTACTTTTTATTTTATCCGGCCACCAAACACGAAAATGATCCTATTTATGTGTCGCGAGAAAATAAAGTCAGAGCCTCTGTGATTAAAAAATTGTCAACTTGTTTAAAATATGTCTGATAAAAAAAACAAAAAGAGTCCTTCGAGTTATTCGATTGTGTGAATTGCGATGTGTTCTGAGAATGAGAAGTTTTTCGAATTACAAATTATTTGCAATAATGTTTTTTTTTGTTTTTTTTTTTTTTCAACATCGAAAACCAATAATCGGATTTTCGAATTCGCGCGCTCTCGAAAGGTGTGTATGTTAAACTCTGCTTTCTTCGTTTTTCAACATTATTGCAAAATTATTGTTGTGCTGTGAAAATGTAACAGTGTACAGATAGCCCGTGTTGTTATTTTACGATACTATAATCTCTTTAAATCTTCGCACACAGTTCTCCCATCTCTAAAGAGCACCGCTGCGCATTGGTATTGTCGTTCTCTCCTCTCCCTGAGGCAAAAACTTTTCAATGCTACTTTCGTGTTTCTGGGTTTGTCTTATCCAGACGATAAAGTCTTAAGGAAAAGTAGAAAGTCCGTGAATTTATGTCTCAACTCTCGACGAAGAGTCACTTAGAGACGGCGGCGTGGTTTATTATTGCGAAGAACGTATTTTACGGATCGTCCTCTGGTCAAATTTATTTTTAACGCGACTAAGAGAAAAATTGTTGTTTTACAGTGTTTTGTTGTTTTTACGTTTATACGCGAACGAAATGTATTGTTTTGAGTGTGGCGCAGCGAGTGAAATTGAAGTTTAAAGCGAGGAAAAGATCGAAGCGGTGAAGATTGTTAAAAGAGAACTTTCTTCTACGACGCGAAAACACGCTCGCGCTATTGTGACGTACGTTAGTTCCACGCAATTGTGCTGTGCAACGTGCGAAATTGCTGAACGAGTATCTTCGTTCTACTTTTTGCTTATTCGACAAAGCCATTTTCATATATTCAGCAAAAATTCGTCGAGGTGGTGGGGTCGCTTACTGCAGTACAAGCTGCAAGGCGAATGCAGCCACGTACGCAAACATTTGCGCGCCACTATCATACGTGATCTATTTCGAGTTTGTGCAGATGCAAAAAATGTATTTAATTTCTAAACCGCATTGTTAAACAAATATATTCTAACTGCGTAAAATTTTCTATCTAAAAATATTGTTAGTGACAGCATTTTTTTTTTAAAGTGTGTTTGTAATATTTTGTACACGTATAAAAGTTTTTATATTTTATAAATGATTTATTAATTTTTATTTATATAATATCAAATATATTGGTGAAGCGATTTTTATATAAATGTGAGTTGTTTAGCAAATTGCTTTGTCACAATTGTTTAGAATTTCGCGATGCTTTGTCACGAAAACAATTAGACATACTAACAATAAACAAATTTATTGATTTTTATTTAATATCAAATATATTGTTAAAATAATGTCAATACGAGTTGTTTAGCGAATTATTATTTTCTGGAATTTCACGATGCTTTGTTCTGACAAAAAATCAGATAACTAAAAATAAATAAATAAATTTACTAAAATAAATGTATTAGTTTTTATTTAATATCAAATATACCGTTTGAAGTGATTTTCAATTATCAATGCGGGTAGTGAGCAAATATTACTTTGTTGCACAATTTGTTGAAATTTCGACGATGCTTTGTTATGAAAAAAAAAAAAACTCGAATACACTAACGCGTTAAACTCTGCGCCAAAACCGCAGTAACCAGTTCGGATTCTCTTCTGTATTGGTTTTTTACTTTGAAAGATAATCACGATCGGATCACAAAGCGTATCATACAGCTTGACGCAGACTATCGTGCGACTCGACAATTTTGCAAAGTAACTGCGAGCGCACGGCACATGCACACACTTGCTGCGATTTAACCGCGAGAGAAATTGCCTCGCTGTTGTATAATCTCGTGCCGTTCGAATCAATACGCGCCACCACCGCCAAAGGAACAATCAATAGAACTAATTCCAAACTTCTCGAGTCTGGTGCACGTTTTGCAACAATGCACGTGCGCGCCGCGAAACGTTTAATATATACGATACGTGTATATCGGGTTTTCGGAATCAAAAATTTTCATAAACTTGTACAACTCACCGATAGAGACTCACCGAGAAAAATGAAGTCCGTGTATATCGAGCGAGTGAACAACGAGATCAAGGTTAACACTCGCCCCCGATCGCGCATTGTCCGCCGCGTTTCTGCATCGATAAGATCCTCGAAAAAAGCAACGAGGTGTTTTTTTTTTTTTTTTCCTACAATTATCCAGGCGTCTCCTTTAACATTCATTTAAGCGAGTGTACGATCATTAATCTTAAACATGTACAATAAATCACTCTCGTGGCGGCGAAATTCCACGTCAATACTTAAGCAAAAATTTCTCCTCGTCGATAAATTGCGGAGGGGAGGAAAAAATTCTGACGAAGGAAAAGTTGGAGTCAGCAGCGAGGTCGGGATTTTGAGCTCGAGTGAAAGGGTGTATATGAGTGTGTGTGTGTGTGAGAAAGAGAGAGATAGACAGAATCTCCGATGTTGGGGAGATTTACATACCGCACGTGAGAGACCGGAACAATCAACTTCTAACGCGAGAACCCTCCGTTCTCCTTCGCTACACTTCCGTCACGAAGGAGAGAAGCTCTGTGATACTACTACTACCATATATATATATATATATATATATATATTACATATATATATATATATATCTCCAGTCCCGTACCGGAAATGAATAACCGAGCACCGAGAACTCTTACTTACGGCGACGCAGTGACGCGACGTGAAGTTTGTTCGAGTTAAAAAAAGCATCGAGGTTTTTTTTTCTGTTTCCTTGCAATTTTCGCGACAGAGTTTCACGACGAGTGTAAATTTACGTGCTTAAAATAGCCCCATCGATCGCGTGGTCGCTGACATTGAGACGCCTCTTGAATTACTTTTCTAACTCGTTTCGATTACAGAGTTCGAAGGTCCTCGTCGTCGTTTTGCGCGTTAAATAACGTCCCGCGTTGTTTTTTTTTTTTTTTATTTTTATTTTTGGTTTCCATTGAAATGCAGAACGCGTTAAACGCCGAGTTAAGACCCGCCTCGTTTGCGCATAAGCGCGACGTGCTCGTTGCTGAAAACGCAACACGCTCGAGCGATCGATGTGTTACAATCGAGGCGAGATCTGCGCGTTCGAATGGGAGCGCGAGTTCTGGAGATGCAGTTAATTACGTCGAAGTGGCTTAATCAAGACTGCTTGACCTAAGCTCCTCGTATAGTACCAGATGCTAGTTATGCCAAGGGAGTTGAGCGTGCAAACGTGTCAATGAATGCGAGTGTATTATAGATTACGCTATTCAATCGATTGTTGACAGTTAATCGAGTTAGCGTTTACCACTCCTGTCGCGACTAATGGGTCGCGTAATCATGTCGCGATCGTCGCACAAGTCGCGTAAACGTCGCGAATATCATGTATGTACATGTAGGTATAAAATTTTTGCCGCATATGTGAAATCAATGAAGCGCTAAAAGAGTCTTCCCGACGAGAGAGAAGAATAATATTTCTCCGTTTGTAAAACGCGTTCCGCAACGAAAACATTTTTGCAAAAGTTATGCTCTTTGATACGAAATCGCGCGCGTACAACGCACGAAAAGAGAAACGAAAAGGGATTTATTGTATCTCGTCCTCTTTCTCTCTTCCTCCGGTTACTTTGCGAAACGAAATGTATCGAATGTGTTTTTCGATAATATAATCCAATTCCTCGGCCACAAACGGTAACTTTTCACCCTTCCAAATCTAGCGAGGGAACAATGCGGAACGTACGTGAATATAAACCGCGCGCGCGCACGCGAGTGGACACCGGGATCCGGGTTCAGGCAGATTTGCATGCAAATCGGATCTTGCGGACGGTAAAATCTGGAACTGGCTTTTTTTTGAGGATGCGACCGATTTTGCTCTAAAATTATTTCGACGTGCCATTGATATCGTTTTATTCTCTCTCTCTCTCTCTCTCTCTCTCTCTCTCTCTCTCTCTCTCTCTTTCTCTCTTTTTCAACACAAATCGAAAAAGAACCGAAATATTGTGGATTGAGCCTAAACTGTCGGACACAAATTGTTTGAGATTTTGCTCTCTCATGCATAAAACATGCCACTTGTTGTCGGATATAATAATGCGAAAAATCTCTTGGCGTACGCGATAAAAAAAAAAAAAAAGATGTTAAAAAACAAAATCGCTTTATATATTTAACGTCCTGTTCGCAATTATTCAGTTATTTCGAAAAGTTTCCGAGGATTTCGCAGCGTGTCACAAAGTATTTTCGCGATCTCGCTATCGCGCCCGAAATATTTAATCGTTTTTTTTAAAGCGCTTTCTTCTCTCGCGCTTTTGTCGCGAAACTCGCTCGCGCAAAAATCTATCTTTTGTCCCCCGAATCGAAACGTCCGAGCGTTTTTAACTTACAACTCAAGTGGATAACGCGGAGAGTCCGGCGAGAAATTCGAATCCTGGGTGGGACTGTTCGAAATCTCGTTGTAAACTCGTTTTCGCTAACATCTGCGTTGCGATGATTGGACGGGCGGATTGTTCTCTCGATGAAACGGCGATTGAGCGTTATATAGCATCCGAGCGAGCGTAGAAACGAAGAGACGAATCCGACTTTCTCTTTCGCGGCTCGTTATCTTCGTTTGCGTCGAAATGGGTAGACGATTTCAATCTTATAAAGACCAGTTAAAATGCAAATTCCATTCGGTTTCTTCGAACAAGGACACGTTTCGCATGCACGTCGATCCCGACGCGTGTTACTCTACGAAGTTACATTTTTTTTGCACACGGAAAATAGAATTTTTTTTTTTTTTTAGTCAAATTGAGGGCAACGCGGTAAAGAGATAAACGTCCCGATGTCCGGACATTGATCGAAGAAACAATTATCAGACTTGTCAAACAACTGTCAATATTTCAAATATTTTCTAGAATACATAGTTTTAAATGTTATAAATATTAAATGTTTAATGTTTAAATATTACTTTAATACAGTTTCCAACACATAAACAAAGTAATTTATTATAATTACCTCTTTAATAAATGTCAACAGTACGTTGTCATTGGAACGTGTGATGAAGAAAGTTCAAATTCACAAAATGTTGGAGGCAAAATAACACACGTGTCATCTCTCTCTCGTTGTTTATCTCGGCGAGGGAAAAATGCGACGCAATGTTTGACGGGCGACTGAAACCGGGCGATATTTCCGATTGGCCGTAATCATACTCACGCCGTGATCGGCGCATCTGGCATTAACTTAACCGTTGTTCGCAGCTGCACTCGCGCATTTCCCATGGAGATGGATGCGGACGCATTTGTTTATCGCTCGCGGGCGACATTTTAATTTTCCGTCCATTTGTAATAGAGAGACCCCGGCGCGTAACACGTACGTATGTATCTGTGCGCGCTGCGAGAGATGCAGATTCAATTAGATACCGATGACAATGGAACGGGGCCGAAGCGCGAGACCGAATGCTCGTGACACTACGGGCCGCAGGTGTTTCGAACGACCGATTTTCCTCCCGTTTGTACGGAAATAGTATTTACTACTAACGAGTGGTCGGAATTCACTCGGACGCCGTTACACATTGGACGGCGTTTCCAGATACTTGTGTTACGCCCTGGCTACTGTTTTTGTCGCGAGTAATTTCGAGAAACTCGTCGTCGCTTCGCGCGCGATCGGGTTGCGCTTCAATTATGAAACGCGATTTTACGTGGAAAAAAAACACACACACACGCACACAAAAATTGAGCTGCGCAAAAAGTTTTGCGGTGAAACACAAACTCTAAATTGGCGTGAAAACATTTTATGATAAAACAGCCGGTGCGTCGCCTCTTCAACGCGCGTGACGTCACGCAAAATTCTCGGATAACCGCGGGAGAATTTCATTCTGTCAAATAAAACTTGCGCGCTCTCTCTCTTTTGTCGAACGTAGGAATGAGCGGGTAGACAAAACCGCAGGAATCCTGTTATTAATCTCTTTTAGGACACGGAACGTGTTTTAAATCGCTTCGCGCGCGATTTTCGAATATATACCGCGTACTTGCATAACGATTTTTTACTCGGCTCAGCGGGAAATTCCGCTAAAAGGATTTGAAAATTCGAATTTAAATTTCTGATTTGATTCCTACGGAAGATAAAAATGTGCCTGATCTTTCATCATGTCCGTAAACGCGTGCGATGTAAAATTACATTTTTTTCTAAAATAAAGCTTTTAAATCAAAGATCGTGTTGCTTATCGATATTATCAGCAAAGCACTACCTTGTTGTTGCTGTTATTATTACGTTGTTACGGCACGTCGTTAATTAGTTCATCTTTGTGTCGGATTTGTGTCTAAAGTAGTTGTATAACGGCGTTATGAGATTTTCTTCGGCGTTCTTTAAAGTTGGAATTTCAGTTGCTCGGAATAGCTCGACGGACAAAATAGAAAAAGATTGATTGGACTTCAAAGCATCTTTTCAACGCGCCAAATACGCAAAGAAAAAGATTGGGGATGAATTGGCGCCGGGATAGTAGTATTAATTTTCTCCGTGGTTATTTTTTTCTTTTACTTTCATCGAAGAGCGCGCGGAGATTTCATCGCGTCATTCTGCGCTTTTTATTTCCGAAAAAATCTTACACTTTTATCCGCGATATAAAGCCCACGCTATTGCACAACAGCAGTTTCGGCATTCGAAAGAAGAGAACAGCGATTTTTTATTACACACGCCCTCTCAAAGGAAGCGATCACTTTACAATTTAAACGCGTTAAATTACCACACAAATTACTCACTGAATATAAATGATGTCCCGATGACTGTTCGAAGCACCACTGTGACCGGATATTTATTAAAAAAATAACTGTAACAAATTACTTACGTACGTATACAAGAAGAAAAAATAATTAGAAATATATAGTTGTTTAATACTTAAAGCATTTGCATTTGTTATGTAATTAATATTCGTATCTAATTAATTATTAATAATAATATTTGTATTTAATAATTGTTGATTAATATTTATAATAATTATATTTCCTCGATAAATATTTGCGGTTATTAAAACATTTATCTCTAATTAATCTCTTATTTTTCCACAATCTCTGCATTTTATTTCAACACTGCACATAACTATTCTAAATTAATAAATTGTCTCTTTACACGTGAGATGCGATCATTAAAAAGAAATCGGTATGCACGAGAAAAATGTTCTGCATTTTAGGAGCAGTAGGCGGTGAGGGTGGCGATGAGGACGACAAGGAAAAGGAGGAAGAGGCCGAGAGAGAAAGGCAGGAGGCTATCAGGGAGGCCGAGGAACGGAGAAAGGAGAAGCACCGCAAAATGGAAGAAGAACGGGAGAAGATGCGACAGGAGATCAGAGACAAGGTCTGCAAAAACTTTATTAGTAGCTTCCTCGGTTTTTAGATCTGGTTTTTACCCTCGTCTCGGTTCGCAATCACAGACACAATTATCGCGAGAGAGACTTACGTCTCTCCTAGCTCAAGAAGATGTACTTCGGACGCTCTGATTGCGATGTAGTGATTTATGTATTCGCGCAAAACTCGCCCCCTCTGCGCCCGTCGTTAATTGCGCCGTCCGATCCCCCACATTCAATCGGCGACAATTACAAAAACGCGCCACAATTCTCTCTTGGAAACTCGCGAATGCATTTGTACGAAATGTGTGTGTGTGTGTGTGTGTGTATGTGCGTTTGTCAAATCTAAAAACTTGCTGAAACAAAGTCCAACCGCTTGTCGCAAACGCAAAAACCATTCGCGCGCGGATAATTTTGTCATTCGATATCACCGAAGCGAATCATATTTTTCCAGTTAATCGCACAAGTGGACTTTGCTTCTGTAAATTTTACACACAGCGTGGATGAATCCGAATATCGTCACGTGTTGGTTTTTTTTTCTCTCTCTCTCTCTCTTCCCCGCGCGTATTCCACACGAGAGTCCTCGATTTCATCTAGGTCATGTCAGGCGCCGTTGACTCCGCTCCGTTCCGTTGACAGAACAATACATCAGGATTGATAATGGCGCGCATTTTACATCTCTTTCTCTCTCGCGCTTTCCCATTTCCCCTTTCCCCTCTCACTCCCCCGCCGTTTTTCTTCTTTTTTTTTTTCCATCGCGCACGTTTGTTTCCCTCTAAACCGGCGAGTGCGTTCGAAGTTTTTTTTTTTTTTCGCGAGATCTCCCGGTGGCGTACATTGTTCTATCCCGTTTGATCAATGCCTCGACAGATCCTATTTTCTGGGGGATTCCGGTTTTTGATTGTTTAGTCCTTCGGAAAAATGTTAAGTGCACCCGACCGACCGAACTGGATCTCCAGTGTTAATGGAGATTCAAGAGTTGAGATAAGAAGAGGGAGAGAAAGAGAGAAAAGAAAGGGGAGAGATTATTGATTCGCTGTGTAATGAATAATTTTTCCTATTAAAACCCAGACGAATAAATTACCGCGAGTATAAAAGGTGAAACGTGAGAAAATAGAATGATAAATATTAATAAAAATAATGGACGCGACGTGCGCCATGTATCACGTAACATTCTGCTCTTGTCGTTTGTACAACAAAAGTAACCCACACAAGGTTCGCTGCGAAAGTTTATGCGCGTCACAGTTGCGCAGGTTTCTTTAGAGATACATATATTAGTCCAATTAGCTTAATGAATTTTGTGTGACGTTAATTGGAGCGGAAACGTGGTTATCATCTCTTATGTAAACAGAAAATGATATCGTTGAAGGGACCGAAACGCATTATTCGACGTTGTGGAATTTCGGTTTGATGATGATCCGCGTGTATGCGCGGAATACAGACCGCACACTGTTGCAGTTGTAATTTCACATGCGGAAGTGGTCGTCGAGTGGTTTGAGCGCGTAACCATTATCGCGGGCATAGTTGCGACTCGAATATAGAGGACGTCTTGAATCAACTAAATTGGTGAAGCCGCGCGTAGCGCACGCGTGCGTGCGTGCGTGTTTTCAACGAGAAATCAGAGAGAAATTCGACGATGGCAAAAATCATGATCTCCGAGTCTATAATTGCATCCGTGAGAATCAAAGAACCTTGTGCTTGTTCGACGCGCAGAAGAAGCGCGAGGGATGTAACTATGTTTCTAGAAAAAAAAAAAAAAAAAAATACTTTGGCGGTGCGTCTCGCGAAGTTTCGAGAAGAACGAATGTTAAAAAATTCAACGATTGAATTTTAAATCTTCGTTAAAGACGGTAAAAAAAGGTCGAGACAGATGTAATGGCGCAAAAGGGCGGAGCGGCGCGCCCGGTGGTTTTATTTACTCCGCCAAATCCGAAAAAGAAAGAAGGTAAAAGTCTTGTCGCAAATTCGCTCGTCTCTTCGTTGCGTTCGTATAAAGCAAGAGGATTTGTCCGCGGAACATAATTAACACTAATGGCCGCGTTTCTCGTCATAAAACGAAAGACCCCACCTTCAAATCCCTCTTCTTCTAACTCTCTCCGTTCTTCTCGACGATGGAAAACGTGATTCTTCGAAAACGAGCGGAAAGATTGAGACGCGCGCGCGTTCCGCAGAATCTCTCTCCTCCCTCTTTTCCTCTCCCTCCTCCCTCCCTCTCTCTCTCTCTCTCTCTCTCACTCTGTCTCATGAGAATAGAGTATCCATTATTCCTCCGTAGTGGAAGAGGCTTTGGCATGGTAATCGCATTGGGTCAAGTCAAATCCGATTTCCAATCTCAACTAATGAACGAAGTGGGACTTTGTTATAGAAAAATCCCTATGCAATTTAGAAGTATATTCTTTTTTCGCTCCCGCCGCTGCTTTATTTGGAAGCTATTTTCGCGATTTTTTTAATCACAAAACAAAGAGCGCGTCTCTTAACCGACTGCGTCTCGAGCATTTTTATTTTATTTACATACACATAAAATAAAATACTATTATTTTTTACTATGCTACATGTGAGAAAGAGAGAGAGAGAGAGAGAGAGAGAACTACAAGAGCAAGTCTCTCGCTTATCGTGTAATATCGTTTGTATCGCGATGCTCGGAGAAAATATTACTCAGCGCAACACCCGACACTTTGTTCCACCCCCGTTTACCCCCGGTTTGGCCTTTCTGTTCTTCGTCGGCATCTCGAGGAAAAATTGCTGAATGACGTTATTGCACATTGCCGTGACCAATGTGCATCGACATCATCGCCTTTGTTGCAACGCCGCGCTTTACGTGCCTCTATATCGTCGCACTCCCTTCCCCGTTTCACAACTGCTCGTTCCTTTAGGTATATTTCTATCCTTGAAAGTAGATAGTACAGCGCGTAAAAGAAAGTAGATAGTACAACGCGACAATGTTAAAGAAAAAACGTTTATGTTGAATGTAAAGACTATTGCCTAGTTTTAAGAGATGTGTGTGTGTGTGTGTGTTAATCGTTTACGAAAGAGAACGAGTGTTTTGACGATATAAACTTCAATGACAATACATTTTGTGAAGTAGAATAATCATATTTCACGACGTTTCCGCGATTAGAATCTGCGTCTATCGATCGATCGCGCCTGTTGTATTCTGATAAATATCTAAGACGGTGTCCTGCAAACGGACGAAGAAGAGGAGGAGGAGATGTTACACAACGGGGACGAGAAAAAGAAGAAACGCCGAGGAAGCGAAATAGGAAGAGAGAAGATTGAACTTAACTGGGGTCAAATTGACTCTAGTAGGGAGTCCCTGCATTCAATATGGCGACTTCCTAATAGAGTCAGGCTGACTCCTTTTAAGACGTTCACCAAGCGAGGAGCCGTCTCGCGGAAGTGCTTAAGAGCGTGCGTTTTAAATCAAGTTAAAGCCACTTAATTTAAAGTGTCAGCGTCGATTTAATATGATACCGAGATAAAAAGAGCGAATAAAAACTCGGACAACGTTGCGACATACATGTGAAATAAAATGTCATTTTCGGGGTTTTTAGTTTTTGTTTTTTTTGTTTTTTTTCCATACAAAAACGCAGTTCGTTACCGAACAAAATTTTGTCGTTCCCGGACAAAAATAAATAAAATTCTCTAATGTTTTGCGTGCGTGTCCGATTTTTAGAAAATGTATTTTTTTCTAATGTAGATATATACGTGCACATCTATGTGTGCGCTAAGAGGGTCGCGTGATAAATAGCCCGCAGATGTGTGCCTTAATCCGGCGCATAATAATGTTCTCACAGTTTTGAACGTGTGAATGGACAGAAGCGCGCACACGCAGGGAAGATACACGTGTAGACGCGGTGGCATGTGTACCGAGGAACATTAATTAACGTCAGGAGCATCAGATTTGACGCTTCCATGAGATACCGGGCTCGTTTATCCTTGCGCTAACTGTCTCTTCGTTGTAACAAGTAATATGTTGAGAGATTGAGAGCTGAGTGTGTGTTGAAGAGAGAGAGAGAGAGACAGAGAGAATGAGATAGACACAGAGAGAAAAAGAGGAAACGGATGACAAACTTTTTTTTATCATTTTTGTTTCACAAAAATATGTCGACTCTGAGTAGCTTTTAAAAACTCTGTCATTAAAAAAAAAAAAAAAAAAACATCTCTGTTTCGAGACACACACTCTGTGTACACGGAGTGCCTGATATCCTCGACACACTAGCCTATTTCTTCGAGTCGCGTCATACATAATGCGAACGCGTAATCGGTTTTGGTTTTCTTCGAAAAGCGCATTGCATTTGCAGAAAACAAAAGCGCGAAATGTCGAAACCGCGAGCGCGCTGCGCGCGGTCGATTGCGTAACAAATTTATTTTGCCAAAGGACAATAATTAATGAGGCCTCGGTCAGTAGTATAATCACGATATGTGTACGTATAATTGGCGCGGAGCGATGACAATACCCGCACACAAGGCGTGCGCGCACACAAGTGGTGAAAGCGGCACTTGTATGACTAATGTCATGTCCAGCTCGCGCCGCAATCGAACTTATTGTTCGCCACGAGAGTACCTAGAAATATGTACAGCGCTAGGAGGTAGTGCATATAGCACGATCATCGACCGCAAAATATATTACCGTAGGCGACAATAATTATTACATGTAGTAATAAATTATTACGTTACACAATAATTATAAATTTATCATTATTCCCCATACGGTAACAAAAAATTGTAAAAGTGAATTATTATACATGCTGATATAAATGTTATATATAGTAAGAAATATTATAAATTATTATATACAGTAATAAAAAAAAATGACAAAGAGAATAAATTAATTTTAAATCAATTTCAAATTGAAATTAATTTTAATTTTGTGGAAAATTGGCTAATTATTGTTCAAGAGGAAATGTACTACGTACGACTGACAAGTCTTTTTGTTTAATACACTGTCGCGTATTTTTGCTAATCCGTTAATGTTAAACGTCTTTAAATTTGATCGCGTAGAATTTGCATCGCGCAACTCGATTAAATTCTGTTCGATCTGTCCGGACCTTTAACGTGAAAAAGTCGCAAATGTGTCTTCGCTTGACGAGATGTTGTTTTTGTTTGGTTTACAGTATAACATAAAGAAAAAGGAGGAAGTGCAAGAGATACCGCAGGAAGAACCGAATCCCTTGATGCGGAAGAAGAAAACGCCGGAGGAATTGGCGGCCGAGGCCGAGGCTGAGGACGAAGATGAGTTCACCAGTACGTAATCGCAGTTCGCAATTTTAAACGCGAGACGTTTTGCGCGAAGAGAAATAAATAATTTTTTTTTCCGCCGGAAAATTATTTCGCGACTTGACGATTTTCGAGTTTACTCGCGCTACATCGGATTTATTTGCACGCGATTTCCGGCGCTATCTCGGAAAGGAGCAAACTTTATTCTCTTTCTTAAGTTCCCGTAAAAGTTGCGAAGAGCGCGACAACAGACGCAATAAAAGCGATCGGGAGACAAGGCGGTTAATAGAGGAAATGTCGCGGCGCTTCGGGAGAGAAAGAGAGAGAGAAAGAGAGAAAATCGTGTGCACAGCTAACCGAGATTCACACACTGTACACGTTTATGATTGTTCGCGCTCGGAACTTCTGGGTCACGTGGTTTTTCTTACTCAAACTAATCTCGTTTCTCAACTTCTTCTTCTCAAGTCTCACGTTTCTCTCGAAAGGCGAAGTTAAGGGGAGGAATGTACCGTCTATTTTTTTTTAAATTTTAATTGCACGCGTTCGTTGCCGTTTTATATATGTACGTCAGACGTATGTGTTTTGCGTTTGGATTGTTTCAGAATTGAGGAACACGATAGAAACGCAGGTGAACGAGCTCAAGACGCAAATTGAAAGTAAATGCAGCCTCCAATGAGTTTGTCATATCGCGCGGCTCGCGAGGAACGCGACGATAACGACGCTGTCGCGCGTTGTCGTCGTGATGATCGCGTCCGCCCTTCACATCTTGCTGCCCGCGAGAACAATGAGGGAAAGGGCGGCGGAGGAAATAACGAAGCGGCGAAAAAAACGGGGAAAAACGATATGCAAAGTAACCATCGGCATCGGCACGTGTCCGCGGAGGACGAGCAATTTCAGGAATCGGTGGCCGATTAATCGATTTAACGTCAGTCAAACGTTGCTTGAAATAGAGTGAACGCGACAAGAAGACGCGATTCCGAGGGATTCCTTCGGGGATTTTGTCCTGGGAGGATTCCCGGAAGATGTTGTACTGCCGCTTGATTTGCGCGCCATCTCGAAAATCGGAATTGATCTCGTCGAGAATTTTTGTTCCGCGCTTGAGAATCGAGAAACAGAGCGAATCGGGAAGACAGAAAGCGAGAAAAAGCAAAAGAGAAAGAAAAACAATTCTTCCTTTTATTTGATCACGCTACTTGCGGGTATAAAAAAAAAACAAAGAGATTGATGAGAGATTAATATTTATGGAATATTAAAACTTACAAAAACCTTTGCATAAAGGAGAAGAGAAGTGCAAGAAGAAAGAACAAATATTATTCCGGAAGTGAAGGTTCAGGTCGCGGACGTGACAAAAGGACGTTGGCAATTAAAACTGAAAATTACTAATTAGAGAAACGCGCAACAGTGAAACGTTTAAGAAAGAGAGAGAGAGAGTGCTCGAAGACCTCTTGAGAGGAATCGAATCGATTTTCCAAAGAGATGGGCGAATAAATAGAAAATCCACTAATCTCGAAATTTAAAAGAAAACTATTAACTGGAAATGAAACAGACAACAACATCCAACAATGTCAATAGTCCTTAGTGGTATTTGAAGGAATTTGATTGCACAGCAGATTGCATTCCTCGACAAGGAACAAAACGTGACGTACAACGCAAACCGCATTTAACCGCAGTAAAACAAAAAAAAAACAAAAAATAAAGAAAAATAATCCGAAATAAATGTGTAACGATGGCAAATGTTTCCAGTAACAAATATTAACTGAATAAGCAATAAAAGGCTGTTGAATAATTTGTATAATAAATAGAAAAATTTTAAAGAGGCGAATCAAACGAAAAAAAAAACGATGCTCGATAAAGACGATATCAGAATCGACTTCCTCGATTTCTACAAGCAACTGAAATTAAACTCAACCGTAGGTCTCAGAAACTTCTGCAAACTTTGAAAGGGAAAGAAAGAAAAAAAAGAAGAAGAAGAAGAAGAAGAAGAAAATTCTCGACGGACGTCCCGATGTTCTCTACAAGTGCAACGAAGAAAAACGTAGGCTTGTTGCCGAAGAAGCAACTCAATCGATGATTGCCACCGTGAGAAGAAGCATGAAATAAGGAGAAATAAATGCACAAACCGATATGTTTCCTTGAGGAGAGGAGAGGATTGTACAATCCGGCATTGCGCGAAGAAATTTGAGATCCAGAAATCTAATCCTTATCTGATTCGAAGGCAAATTCTCCGCGATAAAACGAGCGTGGAAACCAGCGAGGGGGAGGAATGATTTGAAGCATTGTTGATCGTCGATGGTGTTCGTGATGGGAAAAATTTCAAAGAACAAAACAAATAAAAAAAAAAAAAAACAATGACGCGCGAAAGCAGAAAGAGAAAAAGAGGGAAAGGAAGGGGGAAGAAGATGCTGACCCGACCAGAGTGTAAATTCTTTTTTAAATTGTTGCTGTTGAAAAATGCGAAAAAAGTGATATTGTTTTATATAGAATAATTAGGTGTTCTGTAGAATGTACTTAGACGCAACCTATAGTTGGTTAAAAAAACAAAGAAAAAAAACAAAAACAAAAACTCAACTATTCGACATGACGAAGTCACCTGCGAGCACGAAGTTGTTTCTACTTCTTACAGTTTTCGACACTCGACGAAGATGTCTGCGAAGAATTTTTGGCGCAATTTGGCGGTTCTCGGAAAAGTCAACCCACTTGGCACCACGAGATTTAATTGTCACGGCTAGTAAACGACGTTTCGTTCGTTCAGATATTTTACGGAATGCTTAGTTATTCTATGCTGCAAGACTAAAAAGAAGATACGCGTGTGATACAAAAATATATTGCATTATAAACACTTTTTTTTGTCGTTAAACCTCGGTGAAGAACGTAAGATCGAAAATCGTCTGACTTGACAGCACACAATACCACGCGTTGCTTCTCTCTTTGTTTAACCGACAACTTAAAAATTGCACCGCAAACGATAATTTTTTTTTTTTTACAAAAATAAGATATTTTATCTGGTCGCGCGACACGCAGCAAGCGACGCTTGCGAACATAAGAATCTAAAACGCGAGGCGGGAAGATCGGTCTCTCTTATTTACGACGGCTATGAGAATCTTAAAACATAGATTATATATATATATATATAAATATATATATACATAAAATAAAAATGTAGATAAGTGAGAGTAAGAAAAAAACGAGAAACAAAGTAAAAAAAAAAAAAAAGAACCGTACGTTAGCGCGTTAAGTTTTAGGGAAGACATTTCGGATAGAGAAAAAAAAACTTAGCTGAGGATAATTGATAGTTCAATTCGACGACTGTTTCGATACGTTACAGAGGGAGGATGGTGATATAAGAAGAGAAGTTCTTATTGTTATCGCGTTATAATAATTATTATTATTATTGATACGTGTAACTCTCTGCTCTATGATTATTGAAAAAAGGTTCTTCAAAATAAAAATAAACAAACGTACATCGGGAGTCACAGAAAGATCATCGCAAAATTGTCATGACAATTACGGGGAACGAGTTTTCGCTTTGCCGTTCGTCCGTAAACTGAATGTAACACGATCGGGTTTCAAATACCGGCGATAAACACATTTCGTTATTTGCAAAAGAAAAACAAACAGAAAAAAGAATAATATTCGCGGAAAACCTGCGAGTTTTTTTTAACCGTTTTTTTTTTTAAGTTCTAAAATTCCATTTTTTTCGATCTTCGATAAATTCGTCGCGACTGCGTTTTTCTTTCTTACGTTTAGAAATAATTGAAGAAAACTTGGATTTTTTAAATTTACCAGAGCACACAATGAGATTGGAAGTGGCTCTGTTCGCTAACCGAAAATACACATTCGGAGGTACGTGTGAAATTCCGTAGGCGAGGCAAGAGTGTCGGGACAAAATGAGAGCAGTTATATAAAGCGAGAGAGGGAATAAAAAATAAAGACGTTTAATATATTATAGATCCACTTTTGTATGGGAGAAACAGAGATGCAAAATGTATTTTCTCATTTTCGACAAAATGTTGAAGTTTTGCAAACGTTTTAGCGAAGCGTTTTTCGATCAACCCTCGTGGCAGGGCGCGATCGAACGATAATTCAGATAAATTATAGCGATGCATTCGATTTGCGCGTAAATATGAAGTAAAGTAAAAAAAAAAAAAACATTAATAACTACTCGATAATAAAACGATAAGTTTGTTTTACTATTGATAGAATGAAGTCAAAGTGATCTAAAGATTATTATTAAAAATTCTTGTTTTTTTTTTAAACAGTTTCACTGATCGGTCGATCCTTTTACTACTGTTCAAGAGATAAAAGATCGTTGAGATAAACGATTGTCTCTCTTCTTTTTTACGCATTTACCTTGCAAGCTGTTGCGCGTAATTTTTTTTCAAATTCTGTGTGAGGACTATTTAAAAATCACACAGAGAGAGAGAGAAAGAAAGAAAGAGAGAGAGAGAGAAAGAGAGAAAGAGAAAGAAGCGATCTATGTTTCTTGTTAGAGACACAAAGTCCGTGTTAAAATTTCTCCGATTCTTCAATTTATCGACGATGCACTTTTTGGTTAAATTTCTAGAATTTTCTTTTCTCCTTTTACATTCTCTTTTTTTTGCGGGAAATCAATATAAAATAAATGAGTAACGTGAAAAATTCGCGTTTCCGAAAAGACTCGGATGTTCTCTGCTGTGTCTGGGAAGTTAATTATCGTCGGGCACACATGAGCGATATTCCGCGAGCGCAAAGAATCACGAGAGCACATCACCTGCCGCGTTTATTCCACACTCTGGCATCGCGAAAACCCGCAAAACTTTTCTTCCCCAATTCGCGGGAACAACAGGATCGACTCCGAACTTCGCAAAGTTTGACGACGACCGAAAGTTTCGCGAACGTCGCCGACAGCGCGTTGCGCCTACAGCCCTTTCTTTCGCTCTTTCTCATTGTCAGTCTTATCCCTTTTTCAACCCCCTCGTTCCTCTTTCTCTCTTCTTCTCGTTTTGTCTCTCTTTTTTTCTCTGTCTTAGAACAAAAAAAAATACTCCCTCGTTCGATGCGACCGCAGTTATAGTCGCTCACGAAAAAACCAAAAAACAAAAAACACAAAAAAACACTCTTTCCTCAGCGTTTGACTTACCCCCGTTCTGCTTTCGGGTCTGCTTGAGAAACAGACGACGAGAATTTTTATGTTTTCGGAGGCTCCGGAGCCTTGCCTGAGGATATGATTTATATTTGAAAACGGATCTTATCGAAGAAAGAGCGTTGATTGAGAGAAAAATCTTAGAAAAGAGATAAAACAATTTAAGAAAAAAAAATACACACAAATTAATTTTTCTCGAAAGAATTAAATTCGCAATTATTTTCTGTTTCGAGATTATTTTCGTATCTTGTTTTTCTGTCGAGTTTTTAGACACACACAGAAAAAAAAAAAGATGATCTCGAACGACAAACTTTCAATCTCCAAACAATCCCGGCGCGAGAATCAAGGAAACGATCGACATAAACAAATATACATTCAGGAGTGCAGAAAGTAAACAACAAATGTAAACAAACACTTCTTGCAAATAACATTTCCAGGTGTACAGGATGTATAAAATCTATTTCGTGCGTTTGTCGATGTGCATGTCAAATTATTTCTCCGCTTATCGTGTCTTCTTCGTGTCCCACTGATGAATGTCACTCTGCTACGACGCTCGAATTTGCCTTGCAACTGTCGAACAACAATTTCCCTCGAGCGTTACGCCTCTCATTGCATTGCTCTCCCTTCGTCGCCGTACTTACCTCAGCGACCGCTTCGTTATCAGTAGTGGGGTGCATTCTGGAGTGATACTGCGCCGTGCCCTACCATCGACAACGAAGCCGCGGACCGTTGCTGCGGCAAGCGCGGCGAAGAGAGGGACGAAGAAACGTAGGCCATAGTCGTAGCGCTCGAGGGGATCCCCTCGGCAACAAATTCGAGCGCTGCTCTATTACATTGGCTGGCTGATCTTCTTCATCGCGCAGTTTAGTGTTCTCGTGTAACTGTCTGTCTGTCTGTCTGTAATTGAAGATCTTCGAAAATTACCCTGTGACGGGAATTTAGAACCGCACACGGCGCGGTCGGAACAATCAACAACTTCGAACCAGAATGATTCTTCCTCACACACACACGCTTCATCCCGAAATCGACTGGATCGCGACTTCACGTAACTTCACGTTCCAGTTTGATTTCATTCAAAAAAAAAAAAAAAAAAAAAATTTGGCATAAGGATAAATACACACGACACGATTTAGTTTCCTACAGAGAGAATATATATACAACAACGCGTTCATTAATTTCATTCTACTCTCATCGTTCAGAATATTTCATCATTAGCTTTCTGTAATTACTGTAATAACGTTCGCGTATAAAACGGCGTCATTACAATAATGCCGACTGAAAGTTCGCTTTGAGTTCGCATCCTCATGCAGCTTTAGGCTATGGAACATAACATAATCAAAGGAGAATTCTATATATACATACATATATATGCGAAGTCTTTTTATCATAATAGTTTATTACGATTTTTAGGCGTGTTTGCGAAGAAACTAATGAAAAAATTTCGCCGCTTGCAAAGCCGCGCAAAAATAAATAAAAAAAACCAAAAAAAAAAACAAACTAAACTTTATTAACATTTTCGCAAAACGCCTCGAAAAATCGCGCTGGTGGCTACAATGAATACACACACTGTGTATACGTACAAAAAAAAAAGATTGCATACATTACGCGTATATGATACATATATCGAAAGCATATATACATATATATACACATAAAATATCGACATATTTTGTTATGAAGAGTAAAAAAAAAAAAAATAAGGACACGATATGAGGTCATTTTCGAAGATCCTATTTCTGCCGAAATCTTCGCGTTCTTTCCTCTGTGAAACTGCGTGTTGCATATTTGATCACCCTGATTAAATCTCATAAAATGGCATAAGTTGATATGAAACACGTTTTTTTTCTCCTCTCGCATCGCATTAACAATATTTATATTTGATACCAGAAAATATTCTTGCTAAAACAAAATTCAAAACCTAAAAACGCGCGGAGATTCAGACTAGATCAGGGAGTCTTTGATTTTTTGAGATCTCGCGATTTTTTTGTAATTGCGTGAGTTTTTCAATCAGGGCGTGTGCGTATGCAACAACGTTGTTTTCGCTGTATTTCCAACGACGACGACGAACGCGCTGTCCCTCAGCGTCGTCGTTCAGATTAAATATCAGAAGCGGTGTGTTAAATACTCAAAGTCAATTACTCTCAATATATAAATCAATTTCACCGAAAGATATAAATATATACTTTGTCTCGATATATAAATTCTCGATATAATAATGCAGTATTTATCCTAATTATAGATTTACACGCGTGTTATCAAGTGATTGACACGCGCGTGCAATTGATTAACAAGTGTACAAGCGGAAGTATTAAATTATTTTCAATGTGCGTAGCGAGAGGAAGCAGTTGGGTTAGAAAACTTACCGTTTGTAAAAGCTTTAACATAAAAAACGCGTATAATAACGAAATGAGACTTTTGTGGAATATTATTTTTTCACATTACTTCTATATTTTTGTGGTACGGTTGTTTGTATAATTTTTATAATGTATAACGAGAATACAATTAAAAGAGGATCCTAAAAGTGTATAAAGACAAAAAAAAGAATGGTAGAACTTTGACATTTAAACGAGTCTATTGGGACGGATTGAGGAAATTCTCCATACGCAAATATACATTCCTGTGTATAAATATATACTTTGTAAACAAAAAAAAAAAAAAAACAATTATCATATTTCAGTTCTTAGCAATATACGTGCACTCGAGAGTCTCGATATTTAGATATCGGAGAGTCTCGAAGTAGCGAAAGATTCTATATATATTATAAATATACATATGTAATGCTTCTTCTTGTACAAAAAAAGAAAAAAAACAAAAGACGTGGCAATACACGCGAAGGACCAGGAATATTCCTAGGAGCAAATTTTAATCAATAATCGAAATCCCACACACTGGCACTGAAAAATAAATCAGACGCTTCTCCGGCATAAAAAAAAAAAAAAAGTAGACGACTCCACCGCGGAAAGATAAACTATCATCCTCCTGGTCTCTAATTGTAAAACCGGTCACTGAGCAACAGTGACATAAATATTTTGCTTAATCGCTCTCTCTCGTCTCACTTATCGCGACTTATTCTCCTTCCGCCATAATCACCCTCTATGCTATATGTGTCTCTGTAAACGATATCTCCGCTATTGCTCTCCTTAGACAACTTTCGATGTTTATCTCTATAAAACGTTAAAAAAATGTGGAAATCAGACAAACAAATCTGCGAAACTTCTGTCAAACAAATGCTTTATTTTGTGTTTTGTTTTTTTCTTTATTATTCTCGACGCCCGTGCGACGTCATAAAGTGACTCGTTTGTTTTAAACGAGAAATATTCCCCGAGTAAATATTCCTAATTACACGTTGCTTACGTCGACGTTAATTTTGTCATTAATTAGTAATTTAATGTAAAGACTTGTTTGTACAAAGTGCTCGAACAATTCTCACACGACTTGTGATTTCCACATTTGTTGGAATATTGTATTTAAAAAAAAAATAATAATAATAATAATGCATGCACTCTTCTTCTCGTATCAATGTCGTTCTTCTATCTGAAAGTAGCTGGCTGCAAATTTAGTTCGAGTTGATGTTATTCGCGAAAAAACTTTTCTCTTTTCAAATGCAATGTACGACGAAATAAAAATTGTTTTCACCCTCGAGAGAGACACCGTTCCGACGGTGTAACAAGATTACAATCGCGTCGTTTTACCTTCTCTCTTTCAAGTAATTACAAATCTCCAAAATAATTTACGAAGCAAATGAACAAACTCGCAGACACACATTTACAAAAAAAAAAAAAAAAATTAATCCCACAAAGGGAATAAGCGAATGATGTACCGTAATCCTCTCTCCGCCCAAAACCAACCAAAATGGCCGCCGAGGAATGGCGAATCTCGAGGGCGAAAATAACTCGCTTGGGCGTTTGAAACTTCGCTGTTCAATAGAAAGAAAAAAGTCATCTTCTTCTCGGTCCTACTACTACTCGGAAACAAAAAAAAAAAAAGAAAACGTAGTGCATTTTCTCTTCTGCTGTGTGTAAAAAAAAAAATTTAGCCCTCTCTGTAATTTCTCCGTAGAGAAAAACTTATGATGTACTTACGTGCGACGCGCATATTTACGCGCTGCGTTGCACCCTACTTCTCTATTCTATATCTAATATCTACGTAGCGAGATATATGAGAGGAAAAAAAAATCAATTGCGAAGAGCAAAAGTTAATGGCGTGTTTAGCTGAGAGGTACATCAAAACCCTCTTTGATGTTACTGCTGATGCCGATGTCCGCTGATACTGCTGATTAATGTCGTGTGTCGTTGTTGTTTCTTAATAATCGACATTAACCCTAAGCAATATGACGTATTGCATTGTTGTTGTATGTCTCTCGATTCCGAAGCGGCGGGATATTTAATGCGGCGTGTAAAGCAATGTTTTTGTTTTAATAGATAAAGTATAACAATAATTGCACAGACGTTACAACGCCCCACGTTGGTCTGTTACGTTTTTATTTTTTATCACAAATGTCACGAAGTAGATTGTCCGTAATGTGTGTCCTCAGATCATATTGCTTAGGGATAATAATGCTCATTGCCATGTCGCTACTAACTGAAAATCGTTGGAAAATTTCTCCGAAAAAAAAAACCTCAGAAATTTTCTGCACGACAGCTTTGATGTCTCAATCAACAGTGAAACAGAAAAACTTAACTCGATCCCGAATGCAAAACACGATATCGTTACACCTTGTGTCACTCTTTACTCAATTGTCCGGAGATTTCAATTTCGATTGATTGTTATTTAAAATATTTGCGATTTATTGCGAGAAAAAAAAAACACTTTTGGGAGTGTAGAAAATGGAAAGGAAACGTTCACGACGAAAATGTCAGAAATATAAAACAAAAAAAAAACACATCAGGCAAGTTAATTGAAATTACCGCACATTAAACCTTCCGCCACATCTTCATTTGCGCGAATAATCCATCCGGTTTTTGTTTCTCGTGTAAAATTTGCTCATACGGTTTATTTAAGAAATGTGTTTTTTTTTTTTTATTCTACTTTGAAACATGTTTGAATGAATTTTATCGAACTTTCTTCCGATCAAAGAGACTTAGCCTTAGACATTCTCTTGAGATATCTAATGTATAAATTTTTCTAGTCGCGCCACACACACGCGACTATCCTGTTGACACAAACTTTACTCTCTACGTTCGTTTTACACGTTCGAGAAACGTTGTCGCATTCAAATCCGACTATTTTTATACTTTCTCTCGGTTTACGTCTGGAATTCTTCAAGTTTTGGTACACGTATGTGTGTATGTGTGTGTGTGTGTGTGTGTGCGCGCGCACACATCTCGTTTACTCTGTGAATCTTTCAATACTAGTACTTTCTTAAAAAAAAAGTGCTTTCAGAGTTGCTCAAATCACTCGTACACACGTTTATTTCGCGCGCACATGCTACGTGTTCGCAGCATGTCGCGTTCATAGAAAATACACGGTCGTATAATTTTTCTCACACTTGACAAAAAAAAAACTAAGAACAACTTTAGAGAGTCTACACACTATCTCTCCTTTTTCCTTCAGCCACCCTAAGCCAATTTCGTGCGGCACGTGGCACGTGATATATATAAATGTCAAAAAGCGTAAATAAATAAATAAAAAAAAGAAGAAGAAGAAGAAACCGAGTCAAGCGCTCGACGATTTGTGTTTTTCATATAGGACTCTTGCGTGATATAAAAAAGAAACGAACGTTTTTAAAAAAAAAAAACAAACAAATAAATAAACGCGAGGCTCATCCCGCACTTCGGCGTACCGAATATTTAACCAATATTACCGATCGATCTATCGGCTGATCTACCGTGAAGTGAAGTTAGTTTCTGTCTCACTTTGCGATTATCGCGCTTCGAGGGAACACGAGACGCGCGTGCGTGCGCGCGCGCAAATTGATTATCGTAATAAAATATAATCCAACAAATTGTTTGATTACCACCACCGTCTATTTACGTATTTAGTACAAACGTACGTTGATTGACATCACCGAGAGAGAGAGAAAGAATAGTGTAGACGTGTTAAAAGTGTCTAAATTTTAAACGGGCTTATACGCGCGGTGTAATCGCGGGTAGACAAGTGACGGAAAATGAAAACAGAATCCGGGCGTAATAATACTGTTACTTTCTGTCTTACTTGTCTATTTCACATTGCACGTACGAGGTGATATTTCAAATTTTCTACACTGTATTTAGGCTAAACTGTAAGTCGCCTTTAAAACTTCGATCGCGAAGCAATTAATAAGAAGCGTTACATCACGAAGTCGTGAATCAACTACTCTTCACTGATCGTAGACCATGAAAATCCCGTCGAAAGAAAAAAAAGAACGCGCGCCCGGTCGTTACCTCCGAATCGAATTTTGTTTTCTGCGGATGTTGTGAGTCGTTTCGGGGCACCGACCGGTCGTGGCGAGTCGCGGGATATCCGGCGCGATAGAGCAGGTCAAATCTCAAATGTGATTGGTCCGTCGAAGAGAAATAAACTAGAAAGGAATGCGTGTGTGGAACAATATGAGTAAACTTTAAAAAAAAAAAAAAAATATGATCGAACAACGTTGATTTGCGCGTTACATTGGTGTCGATACGATTTTTCACTGTGTAGCAAAGATTTTTGTAGAGAGATCTCGGAGCTCAAAAAAAAATAAATAAATAAATAAATAAAATAAAATCTCAAAAAGTCTTTTCGGGATTTACAATCTTAGAGTATCATAAACTCGAATAATAATCGACATTGTGATCAATATTAGAAGGAATCGAGAACATGAGTAAAAATAAATTCGATGTTTTTTTTTTATTTAAATGCAAAAAGCGACCAATCAGCGTTTTCAGTTCGAGAAATCGCGCGACGATTCTTGAGGTTCTTGGAAATTGCAAACTGTGCCATTCCTCTATCTTCTTTGCATCTAATGAGTATTCAATCCTATTCAACTACCTGACAAACGAGAGGAATTCGTTCAGAAGATACGAGAGAAAAAAAAGAACTGTAACACAATTCTTTAGAGAAAAAGATACAAACTTCGGGAAGCACAACGTATTAGATTTCCAAATAGCGCCGAAAATTTTGAGGATCAAGGCGGCAGCCGTTATTGTTTTCTCCATGTACATAAAAAAAAAAAAAAAAAAAAGAACAAACAAACAAACAAATCTCTAAGAACATCTCGACCTACATTTTAAACTCGTTATCGTTTTTACAAATATGATGGTTTTTATCGTATATAAAAAAACCAGAACCGAGAGTGAATGGACAAAAGGAAGTCACAATACTCACGGGTTTTCCGTGTCCTCGAGACGTTTGCATTTTCAAGAGAGAGAGAGAAAGATAAGGAAAAAAAACACAGTTCCTACGTAGGTCTCTTTAAGTTTGTATAGAAAGCGAGTCTCTAGTGTCACTCATAGATTTTTTATATGACAAATTTTATATAACCGAATCGGGGTCAACTGAGAAAGTTTGCAGCGCAAATTCTGGGATCTACGGATTCTCATCCCCCATGGAAGTGTAGATTGTTGAAACTATTAGACATTCGCGCCACGTAGGATTTACATAGATCCTTGAATTCCTAGATCCGAGAATTTCTCAGCTTTCAATTTCAATTGTTTTACGGTATTTAATTATTATTTCGTGCGTGCGTGTGTGTGTATGTGTGCACATATTTATTCGATCTGATAACCTGTAGTTTCCCCTCCTTTTTTGTTAAAGAGATTATCGTTCGGTGATTAAATTAAAAAAAAAAAAAAAAAATGCACAGTCTCGAGGAGCACCCGAAAATCCGCAAACACCGACTTGGCTATTCAGAGACAACGACACAACGCATTATAAAGTAATAATGATAACTTAACATTAATCGATTACTATTAACGATCAACTCACATCGCGAAACGTGATTGCGCGATGATGATCAGGATGTTCGCGAACTGTCACGTTAATTCAAAACACATTTTGTTCTTCAGAATAAGGAAATAACAAAAGTAGACGTTTCAATGTCTTGTATTGTTGATGAATTTTCTAATTACGCAAATCGTTTTGGAAAACAAATAAGTTCATTCATGTGGTTTCGCAGTGATTTAACTGCTTGGAAATTGACCGTTTTCTCGTTGACCTTTCGGTTTTTATTTCCGGAACGGAAGAAGAAAAACGCGACAGCTCGGGAACATCCGTAGTTAGAGAAGTTAGGTGTTAAGCGAGATACATCATTGAAAATGAAGTTAACAAAAACCAAACGAGGTTAAGTAGATAGACTTTAGCTTTATACAGAAGAGAATGCTGAGGGAATGTTCATGGAAACACGAGAGAAAGAGCGAGAGAGAGAGCGAGAGAAACAAATAAAGTGAGAAAGAGAGAGAGAGAGAGAGATTTATGAATGAAACAAAAAAAAAAAAATTGCGTTAAAACACTCCGCATTTTTGACTGCCATTCAAGTTAGGAATGAATTCGTTGCACCAACATGTCCGAGCGAACTTGTGTGCGATATATTGTGGGAACGAGTTGTTGTTATTGTTGCTGTGTCACATCACACTCGCATTTTAGAGAGTGTCCGATTTTTAATCGCATTTTCCTGACCTGCGAGTCGTTCGGTCAACAATTTTGCGCGATTCTTCGATAATTCTTAGAACGGTTTTTGAGTGTTTGACTCCCATGCGTTATTAGCCGCACATCTCGCTAATATTGTAAGATTTTGTAAAGACGTTAAAAATTGATTAGAAATTTATTTTTGTTACTTCGCGTATATATAGAGAAGAAGAAATGAAAAACCAACACGTGGCGGCGCTTTCAGATTTTCGAATCTAAGAAATCGACGACTCTCGGTTTCCCCGACTGAAACATCCGCAGGTACAAGAAAGTGCAGTTAATCCGAAACTCCAAGTATTGTCAAGCGTGTTGCACTTGTACTCTTTTTTGTTACATTAACTACAAAATATTATTCGCGTTTGTTAACTTGATCTAAGTATGTGAGATTTTATTGTAAGTACTTCGTTGTATGTATTTGACTTTCTCTTCGAAGATCAAAAAATCTTGGAAGATTGTGTATAAAATTATATTATAAAGATTTGTATTTTAGATTAAAATATCTACGATTAAGTATTATTATGTTTCGTCTTGTTGCTAACCTATTGGAGCAAGTCATTATAATTGAGACGTCACAAACAATTTCAAAAAGTCCCAAACGATTTGTTCATACGGCCTTAAGAACTTAATTAATATAAAAAAAAAGAAGAAACATGTCAAAAAATAATCAGAATCAATAGTTGTGCAAAAAAGTTAATTAATTTGAAAGTTTCATTTGCGAACTTTCGAAAGAAAATCTGTGACTGTTTTTTTCAAGAAAAAATAGTATCTACAAAGTAGAAAGACAGACAAGATAATTCAACAAGAGTCCAATAGGTTACGAAAACTTGTCGCGAGAAAAACTTGTTCGTGCGACGGAAAAGTAGAAAAAAAAAAAAACGTTTCGTGTCTGATTTACTATTTTTAATATTAAATGTTTGTTCTCTTGACGATAGCGTATGTTCGATATTGTTGCGGACCAGACTTCGTGATTTTGTTAAACCGAGAAGCAATACTATCGATGCCTACAATTACTGTTACGGAGCAAGTTCTGTGGTGAAAAAAAAAAGAAAAAAAATAAACGACGATTACTCTAATCCTGGAACCCTAATGCGAGATTGCTGATTCAATTTCATTCGTTTCACACTGACACACGTTTTACTCGAAAAAAAAACAAAAAAAAAACAAAAACCAGTTATATTCCAACACGATGTTATTGAGACACGCAATGTACGGTGTTTTAAAATATTTGCCATATGAGTATTTAGGGTTCTTTAGGATATTAGCAGAAGAGTGGGGAAAAAGAGGAAGAGGGGAGAGAGGGAACAGAAAATATATGAAAACTCTTTTGCAACTCTTTTCGCAGATCTGAAAAAAACAATGTTTGAAAACATTAAAAAACGTCATCATAAAAATGGGAATTAGTTGAGCGATACGAGATTTAAAGACAAGCTTGTGACCTCAATTTAATCTGCGTAATTGATTTAATTACTAATTAGCTTATTTTTTTCTACTGGAAGATACGTATCTGCGAAAAGATAGTGTCTTAAATTATACATTTTCAATTGATTGGACAGTTTACAGAGTAAAACTGTCGGGGAATCTGGCACAACTAAATTTTCTCTCCCTGAATTTTGAGTGAAAAAAAAAAAAAAAAACAGCGTGAACGAGAGTCGCACGAAGCTTGCTCGGAAAATGGATGGAAGGTCGATCGCGAGTGATCTGAAGATTGTCTGGGGCTCTTGAAACTTGGAAAGAGCAAACTTTCGATTTCGCAATGTTGTTTTCCAAATATTTTTTGAGACTCGAATTTTTCTCGCGTATTTCGTTCGTTCGATCACCAACCAAAAAAAGAAAAAACAATCCGAGAGTGTAATCTGAGAATTTTCGGCTACATGTGCACATTCCAATCTTCAATTGGCGCGATTGTATTCAATCTGTTCGAATATTATAGTTTTGCTTTAATACCGAAAGAAGCTGGAATTCTCTAATCGGAGGATCATTTTGCGGCGGACGAGGACAAACAAACAAAACAAAAAAATAAAATAAAATAAAGGACGACGAGACCGCTGGAGAAAGAAGCTCGCGTGAACAAAGGAAGTAAAATATAATAAAGAGAAAGACGTCGGCGGAGAAATAAAACTCTTGTATAAAGTAGCAGTGCGTAGTGGCTAATCTAATCGATAAAGAAATGACAAACGAGTTTATTGTTGAATATAATAATGTATTATGTAACACTAAAACAAAGTAAAAAAAAAAAAAGAGAGAAGGGAGAGAAGAGAAAAACGGAGGCGAACGATGATAATATATATTATATATTGTTGTTAGATATATATATATTATATATATATTATATATATATAAAAGAAGATCTTATAGGTATTAAGAGCGACCACCTAAAAAAAAAAAAAAATTCACCCACACAAGTATACACTCTCGCAGGATATACAGGGTGTCTCAAAGAAAAAAAAACAATGTATTCCAAGTAGAGGAGACGCTTACTGCTCGAATATAAAGAATATTTGCGTTCGTTTTTTTTCTAGCGATGATGAACTTAATCCGAACTATTTGTTGAAAATTAATAAAAAGTGAAAACACACAAAAAATAACCGCATGCATTTTACTTTACTTCTTTGCTCAACCAATTTCGTTTCCTTCACGCATTTACGCGTTACGTCATCAGAAAATCGCGCGCGCATATCGATTTCGCTTATACGCGCGCATTGTCGAGGTTCTGTTTGCGCAACTTGATGCTTTCAATTTCGAAAAAAAAAAAAGTTCCGAGCTAAGCGATTTTTTTCTCTGTCCGTCGTAACGCGATTTCGGAAATATACGCGACTTCGCACGCGAAACCGCAGTACGCGTTCAGAGCCCGCCGGATTGCGTCTCGCGTTTTTTTCACTCTCTTCGGATTGAATACAAAAAACAAAACAAAAAACCACAAATGAAAGACACGTTTCTGGAAAAATGAGGTGGCATCGACAACGTTACGTGGGTTTGCTCCTGCAAGCGGTTCTCTTTGTCGCGAATTGTCGCGCGGAAAATCTGGTGTTTGACGTAAGTCTCAAAAAACCGATCGCGGTGACCGACGATGCTTTTCTCAGCCTCGCTGTGGACCCGGCAATGTTGTTGCAAAATGCCGATAATCTATCGTAAGTATTAAAAAAAAAAAAACTATGTTATATTATAAAAAAATTATATACGTCAAATATATCGTTGTAAAATTATTACTTAACGCAATTTACTTTTCGCAATATTTCATTTATATAAGAGTCTCAATATAAATATTTGACTGTTGTTACAAAATTGATTCACATCGAAAGACACTTGTCCTTCGAGCGGGCACTGTGTCCTTCTTTAGAAGATAAAAGAAAATATCTTACGTAAGAAAAAACATATGTACTTTGTATGTTATTAAAACTAATATATGTCCTCACACACACACAGTCAGAACATCGTGGCGAGCACAAATATGGCGCGAGGGTTGGCGCCGGCTTATATTCGTCTCGGAGGGCCGCAAAGTAATTCCTACATTTTCGAAAGAGCCTGTTCGAACGGACACGACGTAAATTCGAGCAATGTTTTTTGCGGTAAGAGGAGAACTCAGAGGTGATAAAACAACGCGATTTTTAACAACATTTGGCGAATAGATATGGCAATATTTTTTAAATTCCTTTGTAGCCGCGCGCAGCAGACGGGGCTTGGCCACGTCTGCAAACGCACCGAAGGGGTAGCAACGTCAATAGATGTGAACGATGGCGCGATGACGTAATGCTAATGTCATTAACTCATTTTGTTGCGGTGGCCGGCATTATATGAGCATCCATTAGCCTTGATGGCAGGAGCGCTCAGCAAGTGTCATAATGCAACGTCGACAAGCTCTGAAATAATAAGTGCCGTCGCCGCGTTGCAAAAGCGAAAATTCGATAATGTTTTAATTACCGCGTAGGTAGTTTTTTTTTTTTTTCGCTGACACAATGGACGCTCGCTCGAATTAAAAAACCGCCACACGTGTATGCACGAGAGTTTTGCACAATCTCGTTATTTACTTTTCTCGCTCGCCTTCGAATTGTTTCGACGAGAATCAAGAAGAAATTTTAGAAACAAAATAATACGATCGAACTTTCGTCAATTAAGATGTTAAAAAAAATATATATATATATTCGAAGATTTTTACGTTTTCAATTACGTTTCGAAAAATAGAAAAGAAGAATGCGATTTGAGTTCGTACACGCTCGCTCATTGCAGAAATGCACTGGATGCTGTTACACGAGTGGACCAATAACGCCGGATTGGACGTGATCGCGTGCATCGCGCCTCGATCGCTCGAGAGCGAATCGCAATCAGATTCCGAAGTTCCAGCGAACATGGCGAAATTTATTTCCTTCAGCGACGACATGGATTACAATATTAGTTTGCAACTGGGCTACGGTAAGATCAGATGCACTTCGTACATTTGTTTTTTAAACCGAGTTGCATCTAAAAATGCATTCGAGAGAATATTATGTGAATTTTTGAACTACTTCTCAGACGCGTAGTTTTGAAACGGAGAAATATATTTTTCTCCACAGAATGTCAAACGAGATGCGACTTATCCGGCGAAGATTTGGGACGATACGTTGCGAGTTTGCGTGAAATACTGAAGAATTTCCCGCGATATTCCAACAGCTTGATCACGGGTCCGGATATAGTGTCGTGCGAAACGACGCGACAGCAGAAATATATCGAAGATTATTTGACGGCGGTGAACGATTCGCTTTCGGCGATCACATGGCATCCGTAAATCTTTCATTTACATATATATATATATATACAGAACACATATTATACGAACACACACACGCACACACATTTAATAAAGAAATAAAAATATAATAAAATATGTAACAAAAACTGATGCGCAATTTGGCGATAAATTTCAGTGACTTCGCGGGCGCATCTTTGTCCAACGGTAACATCGTTGTAGATTACGACAATATAACCGCCGAGAAGAACGAGCTGTACAAAATTATCAGTCGTAATGCGGACAAAACACCGCTGTGGATTGGTAAGAATTAACGTTAGAAAAATAATGTAAAATAATAAAAATACAATAATATAAAAATAACAGCAAGAGTTCACGTAACTCTACTGCGTTTGTATATCGCACACTTTGATTGCACGTCTCTTCAATTTTTTTTTACATATTTTTGCATTAGCGGAATCGAAACTAGAAGAATATAATCATCAGTATCTCGGTGCGCTCGTCTGGACCAGGAGACTCGGAAATGTCGCAAAGCTCGGCGCGCAAGTTGTAATGAGACGACCATCGAATTTGCATAAAACAACCCCCGTAAGTCGATCGATAGTCGTTTAGATGTGAACAAGTTGCCGAACCTTCTTTGTGTTGCGCAACTTCAGATTAAAAAAAAAAAAAAAAACCTACGATAAATAAACCTGTATCTAAAATGCATTGTTGCTATCGTGTCAGGACTACTGGGTGTCTTTGTTACACAAAAAATTGGTGGGACGTGAGGTTTTGGAGACGAGATCTCAATCGGCCGACAGCCACGTGTATCTTTACGCTCATTGCACGAGACCTTCAGCGTCGTACGATCGAGGAGCCGTGACGATTTTCGGCGTGAATTTCACTCCGAAAAAAGCGATCGTGAACCTCAAGGGCGTCAAAATCAAAACTCTACACGCGTACATACTGACGTCGGATTCCGAGACCGACAAAATGTCGTCGGAGTACGTAGATATTAATCGCGCAGATCTGAATTTTCGCAACGACGCAACGATGAACAAAACTCTGGTTTTTGTTTTCAGATACGTTTTACTGAACAACAAGCCGCTCGATTTAATAGACGACGAGGAGTTGCCCGATTTAAATCCGGAGATTACTGCCAATCCCGACGGTCTCGAACTTCCTCCCGCCAGCGTGGGTTTCTGGGTCATACCCGACGCGAAGGTAACGCGAAATCTCGCCTAAGTACTTCCGTTTTAAATGAACTTGGCAACTTGGCGCTAATGATCAAAACGATATCAATTTTAAAGGCGAAAGCGTGTGCCGATCCTGAAGAGAAAACTGTCGGCGCGATCAGAGGAACGTCGAAGGGACGGGAAAATCGTATCAGACGAGAGAATGAGGGAAGAAAAGAAGATCTAAACCGTTTCAACGTACACAATCGAAAGACGCAGGTGAGGCAGGAAAGAAGAAAGCGAAAACCCATGGACAACGAGAAGTTCAAGAACGCGTGGGGTGGCAAATTTCTCGAGAGAATAAGCAAGATGTTACGGACGAGACTGGAACAGGCGGGCGGCTCTCCGAAGTTTCAGAGATCAATTCGGATTGATCTGAACGGGGAGCAAGGAAGTTCCGAAGAAGATTCGGACGACGGATTCTCCGAGAAAGGGACAGTCGACGACAAACCTAAGGATATTCGCGACGCGACGTTGCGAATATACAAACACAGAGAAGCGGAGGGTTTCGGGAAGAGCGGAAGAAGAAGAAGAAGAGATTTGGGTAGAAAACTGATGGAGATGAGCGCGAGGAAGGACAACAGGAAGAACTCGAGAGCCGTAGACGCGAGAGATTACCTGAACGAGAGGAAGGCGAGGAGGAGAGACGATTTCAGAAAAGAAGGACTCGTGACCCCGTTCAACCCCCGGATAGTAATGAGCAAAACTGACAGCGGCGAAAATAATTTCTACGGCTTCTTCCGGCAGGCTCCCGTCGAGGGATTCCCCGTGAGCGACGTTTACGGCACGGTGGGCGATTCGTCGAAACGAACTGACGCGGATTACGATTACGTCCAGGACGATGACAACGACGGTGACAACGCTAGTTCGAAGGACACGCGGGAGTTCAAGGGAGAAACATCGACGGAAAACATTTGGATCGAGAACGAGTACAGCGATTACGTGCCGAACGAGTTCTTCGAAAACGTCAAGTTGTCGAGCACGGGAGTCCGAGGAAATCCGATGATCGACTACGACGACCTGTGGGAGGCGGAATCTTTCTCCGCGAAAGCGACGGAATTCGCGGACTCGAAAGCGCAGAATCGTTCTGTTCAGGATCAGGAGATTTCTCACGACGCGAGAGCGAAGAGAAGTTCGGAGCTTCAGGAGATTCTCGCCGAAGAGATGTTCAAGCAGGACGAGGGAAACGCGAGGGATTGCCAGTGCAGGATCGTCCGAAACTTCGATTCGCCAGAGAATCAAAGGACGACGGACGTCACGCGGGGTAGGCGAAATGTTGTTGGAGATCTCGAGACGAAGATAGAACGCGGAGAAGACACGACCACGGAAACTTCAATCAAAGATACAACTTGGGTGATTGAAACAACAGGTGTGACGTCAGCGGTGGATAACGTCGAAGAAAGCAGCGATCACGCATCAGTTGCAACGCTCGTAAGTTCAACTCCTTCCGAATTTTCTGTAACTACCGATAACATTGTTACAAAACAAACGTTTTTTCCCACCCGATCGCCAGAGTTCCGATCAGACAGCGGGGAGACAACGGCGCTCGATAACGCGCAGACTGTATCTACGATTTCTGCGGATCTTGCAGAGAATCGAGGACGATATTCGAGCCCTGTTCTCATTAGATTCGGAACCGCAAATCACGAAAAGACGGAAAACGTTATCGTCGAGAAGAAAACGGCCGAGAATATAACCTTTTCCGCGTTCGCTGCCGAGCAGAGAAACGAGAGCAGGTACGACAAGAACTCGGAAGTTGTCGAATATCTTGGAGAATCAGCGAAAACAATCGACGCGAAGCAGACAGAAACGAACATGTCGAAAGAGGATGATGAAAAATTGGCGATCACCCGATCGCCGGGGATCCAATCGAACGAGACGAAGACGTGCGACACTTCGCAAAGTGTTTCTGAAACAATTGACGCGCAACGGATAACAACGGAAACGAATATGTTGAAAGAAGATGACGAAAAACTAGCAATCACCCGATCGTCCGAGATCCAATCGAACTACGAGACAACGACGGCGCGCGATATCTCGCGGGTTACAACGGAAACAAGCGTGTTGAAAGAAGAAGTCGCTGATGAATCAATTGACAATACGAAGAAATTGGGCGAGTTCGCGATGGGGAAAACGTTGCGACAGAAGGCGACCGATCGAAATAGCGAATCTAAGGTCGTGGTGCGGAAAAAAGATGCCGACACGAGCAAATTAAAGGCCACGCCGCCAACGGAGTTGCACAGAGTGCCGTTGAAAAAACTCACTAAATACGAAGAATATTTAATAAGACGCGCCGAGCAAATTGACAGGAAGCTGAGAAAGAGATTAGCAAAAAAGTCCGCGAATTGAAAACAAGAGATTTGCTGACGGCTAGAAAAAAAACGCAGAAAATATTACTTTATATTATATTACTTCTAAGTGACGTAAATTATTTATAAAAATTGTAATTACTCGACAGTAACGTATATAAACAATTATACGCGATACTTGTAATTATTTATATAAAATATTTATAAAAATATCAGAAAAACGTGTATATTGTAAAATGCTTTTTACCACACACATTGTATAAAATATTATACGTTATTTTGTTATCAATAAAATATTCAACGAATTTCTCTCTAATTGTTTTTACTCGATAACTATTACAATATGTAAAACGCGCCATAAATTCCTAAACTATGTGATGTCGTTACATTAATGCATCATATAAATTCCTAAACTATAATTGTTGTATTATATATGTATATATCTAGTAAAAGTTGGTCATCACAGAATTGCTTTAAATGCAAACACCAGTTCCGCGCATAACAAATACTGTAAATTCAAGTAAGCCTTCAGGGAAATCAGGTCACTAATTAAATCAAAACTCATACACACACTTACACGGTGAATGCAGTGCTCATTACGACACAAAATCGGAATGAAATTTCATAATAATGCGATGACGAGACATGTACACATACATACATATATATATATATATATATGTACGATTGTTCGATCGACGAATAATTCAGTGCACTTTTGATCACAACCGAGATTAATTCGTCTGTGAAAAGCGAAGCGCATTTCGTTGTAAAATATTTATTGCAAATCGCGGCTTGTATAATTCATTTCGTTTGGCATTAGTTCGTGTAATGTGTGACGTGCGCGAAAATAAGTAAAAATCAATTTCGCGTCTAAAAGAGCACAACCGGCGTGCAATCAAAAACTGAGTAGTGCAACCGTAAATGTGACCGACATGTACGAGAAAATTTCCGTGATCGCGTTGGTGCTACTTGCGGTCGCACCTTCCGACGAAATTTCTTCCGACAAAGGGATGAAAAATGCAAACCTCGTGCAAAACTCAAGGTATTTGAAAACTAATTAACCAATTAATTGAAATTAACTGAATTTTTAAGAATTACTTTTTTTACACCGCGTATCTTTTTTTTTGTCATATTTTTGAAATGTCAACGAAAAAGTATGTTAATCGCAATTGCATAATTGTTCACGTGTCAGCACAAACGTTATTAATGTCACTTATACTTCGCACGCGCGTCGCAAATTGCTAAATTGCGGAAAACGTTGCGAGATCGTAGATACTTGCTACAAGTAAATTCGTTGCTTACAGATTGTCGACGATTTTTCCGTACGCGTTATCACGCAACGATCATCGATTTGCGAACGGCGACGGTCAAAAGAATCCGCCTCTTTTGTCCGTCCCGTTATCAGAGAAGACTCGTACGAAGCGTTGCGGCGACACAGCTCGAAAACCCGTCGGAGCTGCGTTATCCTCGACGAAGCGAGATCTCGCCAGAGCGAAAACCAGAAACGTCACTGTGAGAATCCACACGCAGTAAACAATATTCGAACCAGTTTGATTTAAACTTTTGCAAAGAGAAATTGAATTTATTTTCAAAAAAAAAAACCGAACGACAATACGTAAATAAAACAAAGTTATCTTGAACTTTTATCAAGTCCGCAATTTGCTTGCAGGAAATTGTCGCAAAAAGGAGAGAAGCTGCGAAAACACGTCAGGACCGAACGCTTTTGCGAGCTCTCAAGAGCAATTTAAACGCAAAAGACGGGATTGTGAAAGCGCGACTTCACGAAACAGCGGAGAAGTGCAACACGGACAAGTGTATTTGTTACTGCAGCGAGGAGGATAATTTTCCCGACTCGTCCAAGAAGTTGGGTCATCGTAAAAAGAACAAACCCGATAGGTCGAATTATCACAAAGCGGAAAAGCACGAGAGACCGAATATCTTGCAGCAACAAAAGCGACCGAAGTTGCAACACGAACAGAGAACGCGTGACTCGATTCTTTCCAGTCTAATGAACCATTTTCCATCCTATCAAGAGGAAACGATACCCAATATCCATCATCATGTATCGGTCCCGTACAAAGCCCAGGCTACGCCTGAGATAATAGGTAATCTGAGATCCAACGGTGTTCCGTACCACGTCCCCTCATACGACGGACAAAATATTTTGCTGGCTAACAGTCACGGTCATTATCCGCACGTTCATCACAATCTCTATCCTTGGCCAATAATTCCCGAGAGAAGTCGAATTGGAAATCACGTTGTGTCGGTTACTTCGCATTCGCCTTTGAACGTCGACGGAGGACAAACAGACGACGACTATCTCGGATCCTACGATCAAGATGACTATTTCGAGTCGTACGATCAGTTTGAAGACTATCCAGAATCTCACGACCCAGTTGTGGCGTCTGGAAAAGATGAAGATCCTGCCGAACTGACTACGGTGGCTCCGAATGACGGCGAAGACGCGTCAGTTGAATCGAAAACAAACTATCCGACCGAGGAAAACGGCGCTGTAGATTTTTCTAGTGCGACTGAAACCTCAGAAGAATCTGTGGATCGTGTCAAAGAAGTTTACGAGTCGACTGATAATTTACTCGACAGCGCGGGTGAGGCGCGTGTTTCGATGAAGAAATTAACGGACCGAACAACCGATCGCACGACGGAGACTGCGAGGATTCGTTTGCTAGGAAAGAGTAAGAGCAACGCTAATAAACTGTTGCTGATTCCCAATGATGAGAATACAGACGTGGTGTCCAGAGTTGAAGAAGAAATTACTGAGAAAGTTGTTGACGAAGAACAAACGACTGAACAACAGAGAAAAGTCGTAGCTGCTAGTTACGACACTATCAAAGACGATTCGTCGACAAACAGATTGCCGCTTTGCGACAGCACCTTGCTTTTGAACTCCATCAGAAAAGCGATCGACGACTTCGCGCTGGATCGAACGAAAGATCCCGACGGAACGCAGGACGCGAGTTTGTTGCCGGAAATTCTGCGGGTTTCGAATTTGAAGAACATTCTGTCCAAGCCGGAGATAGAGAACGAGATCGTGGAGCGAGTGAAGGACATTTTATCCGCGAGCACGTCCGTTTCCAGAAGAGATTTCGCGAACGATTGGTCGCACAGCGTGATAAGAAACACTTTGAGAAGCGTGGTGGACACTTTTCACGGTATTCATCAGAAGTTCACACCGATCGGAAAACACGGAACGACCGACGAGATAGTCTCGTCTCCTATTTCCGACAGCGAGGTGTCGGCGGTAAATCCGGGAAATCTGATGCTGAATATTAGCGAGCAAGTGACGAACAAGATAAAAGATCCGACGATTCGCGACAGATTGAACAGCGTTTTCCAGAAGATGAGAGACGCAGCGAATAAGGAAACGTCGAGGGAAAGCGCCGAATCTGATAAAGAAGAGACTTTGTTGCGAAAAACCGATGACAATTGGCGGATGATGAAGAATAAAAATGCAAACGAAATGTCAGATGAAAAGTTCGATGCGAAAGAACATAAAAATGTGAAGAGCAAAAATTATCAGAAGGCCAAAATATTGAAAAACGACGCGGACACACTATCCAGCTACGAATATTCGAAATCGTTGAAAAATCTGTCGGAGTCGGTGAATTTGTCGGAAGAGAATCTACGTATCGAAGAACAAATACCGAACAGAGTTGAGACGAAGGAAAACATCGGAGATCGCGTTTCAGATGAGATGAGGGAGACAAACGCGCAAGATGACAAAGACAAGACGCTAAAATCCTCGATAGTTTATCAGCAAGCTAATTCGCAAAGTAATCACGAAGTGTTAACGATCTCTGCGGAACAACGTCTGACGGAAAACGGAGATGACGACGAGAATGTCGCGGCAACACCCGAAAACTTGACGCGAGATGCCTCGCTCGATCGCAAACAGGACGAAATAATCTCGGAAGATGCGACGAACGTTGAAGACAAAACGGAATCAAGCGCATCGACCACTCTGTTCGACAATTTGGTTGGAAATCGCGAAGATCAAGATTCTTCGAGCGCCGTCACTTCTTCCGCCGATCACATCGAGCCGTTGATAATATTGGAGAGAATAAAAAACAAAGAGCCGCCGATAAAATATTATTCGCGCGACAGTTCGGAAGACGCGACGACCTACAATCCGGTCACGAACGACGCGTATTCCGTGCAACTGTTTCCCTCGTCGCCCGCTTCCGACGATATCGCGGAACTTCAGAAATCCCAACTCTACTACATCAACGACGGCGTCAAGTTCCCGCTGGAAATACGACAACTGAACGACGGTTCTTACGTGTTGCGGTTCCCGGAAGACATATGCGAGCACTTTTTACAGAAAGAATGTCCGTGCTGCGTGCCGCGAACCGGTCGCGTGATTCGATCCAAGATCGATCAGAAGGAGACGATTTCAACGACGACGGGGAAAGAAGACGATTATCAGGAAAACGCGCGTGCAAATGGCAATCGAGTTCGTAAAACGATGATGAGAAAGACGAGGAACACCTTGAGGGCACAGAACGATTACGAAATTCCTATATCAGTCACTGATTTCGCAGAGAGATACAATTTGTTGCTTGATCTCGACAACAAAGAAACGCTTAGCCAATCGCGCGACGAAACTCAAAGCTATGACGGACAGCTACTGAAGAATTCGGTCAAAGAATCTGAATACGATCAATCGGAAAAAAAGACGTTTGATAATAATCGCAAGCTGAATAATAATCTTCAAAAGAACGAAGATAAGAAAATTGCAACGGGCAGTTCTGAGGAAAGAAATCTCTTTCCAAAAAGAACTATTCTCTCCGAAAAAGAAACAACAATGAATAAATTTTCAAACATTGAAGAAGGTAACAATATTGTTAAAAGTTGTAAATTGTTGATTAATGAAAAAAAAATTACAAGTGTAAAACTTAATGAAAAAAATTACACATGTACATACAATTTGATACATACCTTTGTTTTCAGGAAATACCAAAGTTTTTCGCAGAAAGAAGAAAAGAGAAGATGAAAAAACTAATGAAAGACCATTTAGATATCAACGAAATGCGAGCGGAGTGGAAAACAAAAGTGCGGAACTAGTAAAATCCGTGCTTTATTGGTTCAAAGGTCTTATCCTAGACGAGTAAATTGTGGGAAAGATACTTCAAGAGAAATCTTACTTTTTTAACAGTTTTTTCTCAAGTTTTACAAATATTTTTTTAGAAACTTTTTTCTTATAATTGAATTTTTTTGTTTATTCACAGAGAAAATTTGCACTGCGAGGACGATTTCTGTAAAGGAAAGTGATAGGGGAGATAATGTAGAAAATGAAAAATGTAAAAAGTAATAAAAAAAAAACAATAAAACCATTACTTGACATCCATTTTATTTTCACTTTCTTCTTGCGAATTACTTTCCTCGCTTTCGTCCTCTTCTGAATCTTCCGAATCGTCCGAGGATTCGAACCACGTTTGCGACAAATCATCCGCCATCAGGATGTTCCACTTGTCAAGTTTCCGGCAATCTGCAACATAAACTTGCTATGTTAAAAAAAAATATTCAAACGGTTCGGTGTGATCTCGGTTTCTATATCTCACATGTTGTCTCATGTACCTAAACTGTAAAAATCGCGAAGAGTGTATTCCCGTTCGCCTTCCTCTACCATACCGCCGTACAGGTACAGAACGTTGTGTTTCACCGCCATTCCGGCGTTAATACGCGGCAACGGACGGAACTTTTTCTCTTCGGTGATCGCCATAGAAGATATTTCCGGGAGAGAAGATCCAATGCGCGACGACGCTGGACCAATCGTGACCTAATAAATTTGTACAAAAGTAAAGACAATACAAATATGCTCTATCCGGCAAATCTACAAGACAACAAATTCAAATTTAAAAAAGGGCGTACTGTAAATATTCCATCGTCTTCTACAACAACTGACTGTGCGGAAGGAGACTCTTCCGATTCCTCTTTTTCGTCAGAACCTTCGTTTTCTTCCTCCCCCTCTTCTTCCTCTTCCTCATCATCGCTTGTTCTCGTCTCGTCCTTCTGTTTCTTCCTCCTCCTTCTTCTTTTTGTTTCTTCAGTGCCGTCAGTGGTTTCTTTTTTCTCAGACAAAGTTACAGCACGCCAGTGCAACTTTTCCAGATCTAACGCGAACAAATCATTGTAGAACGTTCCACGTAGAGTTTCTTCGTCATCGTCGTCATCGTAAACGCCGCCGAATACAAATGCTTGATTGGCGCCGTGTTGAGTTAGAGTGGCGGAAGCGCCGCATCTCGGACTCACGCGGACTCCACTTTGCTTCACGGAAGTCCATTTGTATTTGATCGCGTCGTTTTTGTTCACTTGTGTCAGAAGAAACATATCATCATGAACGCAGCCTTTCTCCACGTCCTTTTTTAACTTTATCTTGCTGTATCCGCCGTATACGACGAGTTTATTGTCGATAGTTGGTAATAATATGCAGCCAGATCGAGGAGCAGGCGGTATACCTACAAAACAATTTGTTGATCCAAGGTATAACTATTATTGTTCAAAAAAAATAATGTTTTTATTTGTCTAACACTTCTTCTAAAATACTGAAGTATAAATTTCTAAGTTTACTTGATCTGATTTAATTAAAACTTATAACTTAAATACTTCAAGGTAACTTAGATTTAATTAGAATATAAAAGCATTCTTGTAAAGAAAACAACATCAAATGGAAGCGTACCAGCAGGTTCGATTTTCTGCCACGTATAAGTTTCCAGATCAAAAATGTGCACATCGTTAAAATACTTATAGTCGTGCCGTTGATCATCGTGAAAACCACCGAAAACTATGAGCTGCTTCTTTGTGTGCACCATTCTATGTCCACTTCTGGCTGATGGACCGTTTGGAGCCCTAAAATTATTGGTCTTTATATTACAATTATAAAAGTTTCTTTTAATGAAAGTTTTGTTTTATTCTTTCATATGTACATTATCTTTTCCCATTTTTTGTTGGAGAATCGAAACACCCACAAATCACGATAGTGGTAGAACTGGGATTCACTCGGACTAGTGAATTCACCACCAAATACCCATAATTCGCCATTATTTGCTGCAGTGGCTACTGTCTGGTGACTGCAACGTGGCGGTGGTGCACATGGTGCTTTTATCAGTGTCCATTCTTGTTTATTTATATTGTAGAAAAACATATCACCATATACAAGAGTCTAAAAAAAAAAAAATTGAAACCTGAGTAAATTATGTTCTTAGTTTATTAAGCAGACAAGTGATGTTTTACTTTATTAAATTGTCATTTTTTTCTTATTGTTAATTTGCTCAATTAAACAGAACTAATTTTTTCTTATACCTGACGACCATCATGAAATTGTCCACCAAGCATAATAAGTTCATCCTTAAAAGGATGTGCTGTCAGAGTGAAGTAAACTCGTCTGGATGGTGGTTCTACCACTATTTCCTTAACACATTGTCTACGAGCTTCTTCCTTTTCAATTTCAGCCACAACTTTCTCTATGTCATCCTACAATATAAAAGGACTTGTAAAAAAATGTTATTAAAACACGTTGAATAAAAATAGAATAATTATCACAAGACAGTCATTTTAATAATACATTTGTACTTAACAAATAATATTTATAATAAACAAATAATATTTGGTCTAACCTCACCAAGAGCTGCTAACTTTTTCTTCTGCTTGGCATCGAGTTTCTTCTCAGTTTTCAGCGTAGTTTTCTCTGCGCCGCTTATCTTGTTTTTACTCTTCTTATCTTTCTTTCCCATTATATTTTTTTATATCACACAAAACTTAAAATTCTTTTGAACACAAATAAACCTTCAACAACATTCAAACCCGACGACGATTTCATTGGACAGAAGGCACTAGCCAAAGCCAAGCGCGTAGTACCCAAAAAATGCGCACTCAGTGCGCACTCGGCGCGCACTAGCGATTAGATCACCCCGAAGTCGTTATACCCTTGTCTGTGTGTAAATACGAATATATATAAACGTGGTTAGTATAATAAAAAAGAAGGTGTTTTAAATACGAGATTTACATATTTCTGGCACACGTGGATCCCAGATATGAATCCCTCAGAGCCAAGCAGCACCGAGACACTCAGGTACTACAATGAGTTCACATTGGACGATACTGAACCAAGGTTATGCCGGTTTATTCTTGACAGATCAAAGTTTTACGTACTTCACAACACTATGACTTACACATATTATATCAATCTTATAAAAAGTTCATAGTAAACACGATACGCCTAATAACCTCTTAATTATTGTGTTATTCTTTTACAGTTCTAAGATGAAAGATGTGATTGATGTTCTTGCAATGCAACGTGAGAAAAGAAATACGTTACAAAAAAGCATCACAATTGATTACACCAAGTCTAGCGACAGTTTCACAGTTTCACGATTTATCTTTGAGTGTGGTATGTCAGCAGTAATGTTTTACAGAGATTCTAGAGAAATTGTTGCCACTACTACTACTAAAGTCTAGACTATGGTTTTGTTTACAGGTTTAAAATTAGAAGCTCATCCTTTGACAATAGCAACTGCGGCAACTTTGTATCACAGATTCATGAGAGAAGCAACAGCACAGGGATATGATCATTATGTGAGAATTATATACATACAACAGCTTGTGTATACAAACACATACACACACATATCTTCAATAAATAACTACATTCTAACTCTTTTAGTTGATAGCTGCCACTTGTCTTTATCTGGCTGGTAAAGTAAAGGATGACACATTAAAGACAAGAGATGTAATGAATGTATCATATAATACACTTCACAGAGGATCTCAACCACTTGATCTTGGAGATCAGTATTGGAGTATGAGAGATGCAATTGTTCAGGCAGAACTTTTAGTTTTGAGAATGCTCAAGTTTCAAGTGATATCTGTGCTTCCACACAAAGTGAGATATTGTGGATTGCTAATTGCTTACTAATATTTATACACCCTATGAGAACATCTAGTTATAGTATACTTGTTACAGTATTTACTTCATTATCTACGGTCTTTGCAAACTTGGTTTGGTGAAGAAGAATGGTCTAAATATCCAGTAGCTAAAACTAGCATGGCATTGCTGCAAGATTTTCATCATTCTTCAGCTATTCTCGATTACCCGCCAAATCTAATAGCAATAGCTTGCATAAATTTGTCTTTGCAAATTTATGGAGTGGTTGTTCCTTTAATGGACGAATGCGATCAGCAGCCATGGTTTAACGTAAATCAACAATTTATATTTTTACACAAATTTGTACTTATAGATAATTGTTTCACTCATGATTTTATTATTGCAGGTTTTCAGTAAAGATTTAACAAGAGATAAGCTGTGGGAAATTATGGAGAAGGTTATGGCGGCGTATGATGAGGAGCCCGAAACAAGAGACAATTAAAAAATATGTGCTTATTGCAATAATATCTGTATCTAAAATTGATCTATCTATTGCAATAAATGTTTTCTATTGAATATTGAAATATATAAAAATGCTTTATACTAAACCGTTCATTAATACCTGCAGTTCAGTGTAAAAAAAAACCATGAAATTAATAGAAAATGTCAAGGGAGTATATAATCTTTGAGTTACTAAACAATTTGCCTTTTTTGTTAAACACTGATCATTTAAAGATATATAAAATAAAATTTTTGGAATTTTCAGTACTGATTCTTCATTGTTTCACAATAAAAATATCAAATTTCAAATATCATCATAAAACAAATACTGTCATAAAAAAGGTAAATTTTAAAATGTTATGAAAAATTTATTGATCAGTGTTTTAAACTATGGACATAAAATATCAGACATATGATTTCAATGCAATTCTCTTGAAATTTCTTACATATTTTTAAACATTTATCCACCTACAATGTATTTTATATTATATCTTTTTATGGCTTAGTAGGTAAGTAATTATTTCAATATTCAATAAAATAAATTCTGTTTTGCTACTTCAATATACTATTTGATTTTATATAGGCGCACATTATATTAATAAAATTAAAAAACAAAATTCACAATAGCACACAGAAATACATGAGCAAATATCAATATCAAATATCAATAAAACTTCATATATACTACCATAATCATAAAGATAGCAAATAAAGAAAATCATGCCACGATATATGATTGTCTTTATTTGCGGAAATCAGTGCGATTGATTTATACGGATACTACGCATGCAAAAATATAAAAATTATTTCTTTTAGCTACATAAATATAAAAAGCATATGTCTATTACTTACATATATGAATATTTCTTTATATTTCTTTATATTTAATTTTAATAAAATTAACAGAACTTTCTTGTAAAATTAGTAAAAATATACGTTTAAGTACTTGTTAATAAAAAATTATGCATTAAATACAAATTTATAATACAGAAAAAACAGTTGTAGCTAAAAGAAACAAATAAAATTGATTTTGTGTTAAACTCATTTTTGTGCGGTCCCTTCGTCGTCCATCGATGTATCTTCCTCCGCTATGTAATCCTCAGTCCCCTCAGTCCTCTCAGTCATCCATACTCCTCAAGTATCGGTAGTGGCACAGCAGCTTTGCGACGTCCCACGTAGTCTCACGTAGTCCCACGTCGCACTTTTTTCACTCGCGACGCGGAAGACGCGAAATACACACT